>NC_133557.1:33918611-34138611 GCF_048773025.1 Camelus bactrianus
TTGTGGCCTGGGTTAGGGGCTTTTGTCAGCAAAGGCCGGTTCTCCTGATTGGGGGCAGTGCTGAGCTGTCAGCAGCCTACGTTGGGGTGGGGGACTGGGTGGTGTGGGGTGAGGGAGGTGCAGGAGCCCAGGACAGGGGGTCTGGGGCACCCACGGCACTGAGGAAGAGAGTGACATGGGATGTGATAATTGGTGGTGACCAGCGCAGACCTGGCAGGGGACTTCTGGGAGGCAGGGTGGAATGTGTTTATACTCCGACTCCTGCCAGTCTTTGGTTCTGGGCCTCCCAGGGTGTGTCACTCCTTGTCACCTCTGACCAGTGGGCAAAGTGGATTCTGGAGACCAGAGGAAGCTGCCAGGGAGGTCGTCTGGCCTGGGCACCGGAGGACCTGCAAGCTGCGGGCAGAGGGGTCAGCGCACAGATGAGAACAGTGTCTGCTACAGCTGCCTTTCAAGGGGACACAAAAGCAACGGAGGGGGCAGAGGCGGGAGGAGACCCCAGAGGAGTGGAGCCCTAGGACGCGGTGGCGGTGCAGACAGGCACCATACCCCATTAACGGTGGGCGTCCCACTCCCAGAGCATCTGTGCTTTATACCAGCCTGGCGGGCGGCTCCGGAAGCCCGAGACTGGTGTCTGTTGAGCCACTTACACCCCGTCCAGCCTCGGCCTGGAGAAGGGAAGGGCCAGACGCACTGAGGCAGGGCGAGCGCGGGAGGTGGAGTGCACATTGGTGGCTGGCCACAGACAGGGGCTGGAATCCTTCCCTGGAAAATAGTGGGCGGAGAAACCTTTACTGATAGTAAAATCCCGGATAATCCTGGTTGATGAAGGCAGATCCAGACCCCTTAACGGATTTAGGGTTCCAAAGCGACTGTGGGGGGTGACCCGGGCGGGGACGCAAGAGAGGGCTAGGGCTCTGGCCCCAGATTTGCTTACGGAGGGAGGGGGCTGGGAGGAGGCTCCCTTCCACCCCGCAGGCGGAGGAGGAGTTCTCCAACGCTGTCGCCCACCGCATAGACTGGGCACCCGCCCGGGGCGCCCCGCCCGGGACGTGTGGAACGTGGGTGGACTCGGGCCGGGTCGCTCCCTCCAAGTCTCCTAAACCGCTGGACGCGCCTGCCCCACCTGGGCAGACGCCGGGCGGAGCGCGCCGCCAGCTCGCGCTGCGGAGTTGGGATCTCCAGGAGTGGGGGCTCTGAGCCGATCCCGCAGTCTGGGGCGCTAATGGACCCGCGATCCCCTCTAGCAGCTGGTGGTGGGAGTGGGGCCGGACTAGCGTGGTGGGGGGACGGGGTTCTCACGGGGGAGGGGGCAGTGACAGTGTCCTCCCGCTCTGCGCTCTGGCCTTCGCCACGCAGCGGAGAGGAAGGCGCCGCAGGGCTGGGCTCCGCCTCCATCCTGGCGGCTCCCGCGGGCCCCTTCCTGAAGGTGGGGCTGGAGGCGGCGGCAGGACTCTCCTGCCCAGGAGCTGCAAGGCCCCCTTGCAGCCCTGACCCTGGGCCTCCCGGTCTCTCTGCTTCGCTTTCCGGATTTCTCTCCCCCTGTTCGTTGTGAGCAGGCTTAATACCCTTCAGTTCCTGTCATCTGCAGAATGGATTTTGTAATATCCTTCTGAAGGGGCTAGAGACCGGTGCGCTGCCGGCACTGAGCGGGGGTCGCCTTGTGGGACAGCTGAAGTTGGGCTTCTCCAGGCCGGCCTTTTGGTACCTCTGAGTCCCTGGCCAGCGACTGGAGGCTTCCCCTGGCAGGGGCTGGAGGACAGAGACTTTGAGACCCGGCCCAGGTGAGGGGGTGCCGTGGGCCCCCAAGCTGCAGCCCTGAGGGCCAAGTGTCCTGCCCACCAGCCCCAGACAGCCTGCAACTGCGAGTGGCGTTTGCTGTCGTTCCTTAACTGAGGCCCCAAATTCTGATTTACAAACTACTGCTCTGCGGGGCCGAGAGCCAGGGCATCTTGGCTGGGTCCTGCACCCCCAACACCTTCCACTAAACCCAGAGATAGATTTGGGGAGAAATTCCTGATGGAGCCAAAACTGACGCCAGCGTCTAAAGCCGCCCCGACCCTGAGCGACTCAGAGGACAGTTATCCCAAAGGAAAGTTATTGTGTTTCTAATCCCGAGGACAGCTTGCGAGGGAGATTTGGGTCTTCTTTAAATAATGAAAAGTTAATGCGCGGTTTCGTAATTATCTTTACCGGAAGCCCCTCGTTTAATCCGCAGATTTTGCAGAGGACACATCGCAAGGCGCCACCAGCCGCAGATCCACCTTGCGGGCTCGGCTCCGGCTCCGGTTCGGGCTCCGGTCCAGCCCCGGCTCCGGCTCTCGCTCGGATTGGGCTCAGCTGGGTCGTACGCACAGAGCTGCTCGAGGCATCCCCTCGGCGCAGGGAGAGCGGCCGCTCGCCCTCAGGGGTGGGACTGAGGGGTCCTGCTTCCCAGGGTCCCTGTGAGAGAAGGGGGCCCCCCAAGAGATTCGGGCTGGGTGGGTCATTGCTTCCCTCGAGTGAGGCAGCAGAGGTTTACCCACGTGCTTCGTTTGGCCCCAACTTTAACGGATAGAGGCGTTTCACGTGAAAAATCAGGCTTTCTCTAAATAATCATAAAATCTGACAGTAACTTGCTAGCCTCCGTGAAGAGGGATGGCCCTATTTTCCAATTTGCCCTCCCCATTTAGCTGTCACCAGATAAAATACTGGTACATACATGTACTAAAAAATTAAGTTTATCTGAAATTCTGAGTTCTCTGGACCTCCTGTAATTCAGTTTGCTAAACTTGGCGCCCTTTCCCGCTGCCTCGGCTGGTCTGTCCACTCCAGCCCCTGCTACTACCCTTCTCCCCACCCCCTCCTGTGAATTTTGGGACCCCTACCCCTACCATTAGAGCTCTGGGGTGCGTTTGGCTGGAGGTGGAGTGGGCATTAGAAGTTTTCCACTCCTTTCCCCTTGGGATTTTCAGGGACCGCCTTCTTGGCTCTGGCGGTGGCCTTGGAGGGCTGGTGGGGTTGGTGTTGGTGGTAGCCGTGAGCGTGTGGCTGGGAATGGGGCCCTGGTCTTGATGGGGGACTAGAATGGGGAGGGAAGCTCCTTGGCAGCTGCGGGCTGGGGCCCCCACCTGAGAATCGAGAATTGGGAAGGGGAGGGAACCTGCGGCATTGAGAGGGACGGGCAGAGATCCGGGTTGCCCCCTCCCTACTTTCCTCCCACCGAGAATGGGGGTGGGGGTGGGGGTTGGCCGGGGACAGCTGGGAAGGAGAAGGGAGAAGGGAGAAAGGAGAAGGAGCTGATTGAGGGGACTGCAGCTGGGAGGGCGGCGCCCGAAGGGAGGGGAACTGGTGGCGTCCCCATCTCGCGGGGTCCCGGGCTTGACGCGTCGGCGCCCCGCTGATTGGAGCTCTCCTGGCGCCCGGCTGGTGGCCCGGCTGTATAAAGCGTCCTCAGAACTGCGCCCCTTCCGCAAAGGTGACTGAGAGAGGGTCCGGTCTCGCCGCCTGAGAAGCCATGACAGGCCGGGACGCGTTTTTCGACGGGCGTGCCAGGAGTAAGGCGCTGGTGCCTGGAGGGCCCCCCGCCGGCTCGCGCCCACGGGGCTTCGCCATCACCGACTTGCTGGACCTGGAGGCAGAGCTGCCCGCACCTGCGGGTCCCGGGCCGGGATCGGACTGCGAAGGCCCGGCGGCCGCGCCCTGCGGGGGTCCAGGGCTCGGGGGCTCTTGCCTGGCGCGCGGGGCCCTCCCGTTAGGGCTCGGCATCCTCTGCGGCTTCGGGGCGCAGCCGCCTGCGGCCGCCAGGGCGCCCTGCCTGCTCCTCACCGACGTGCCGTTCCTGCCGCCCGAGGGGACTGAGCCCCCGGCACCGCAAGCCCCCGGCTGCCCGCCGCCCCCTGCCGCCCGCCAGAAGCGCAGCGAGAGCGTCTCGACGTCCGGTAATGAAACTGTTCCCTGGCGCTCCTGTCCTTGCCCTCGGCTCGCGCGCACTGGGTAGCACCAGCGCCCCGGATGCAGGGAAGTCGGGACCCCAAAGCGTGGCCCCGTCGGGGAGCGTGTCCTCGCAGCCGCACCCTCCTCCCCTTGGCCTCTCCCACATCCCTGCCTCTCCTCCGGGCCTGGTCGCCGTACCCTCGCGGACACCACCCTGGCCAGTCAGGACCGGCAGTGGGGTCTCGAAGACCTGGCCACAGTCTCCGAGGGCCTCTCCCTCGGCCCATGCGAGTCTCGGCCTCGGGAACGGCGGAGGTCGGGAGGTGTGGGCCTGCCTCGTTCGTCATTAGCACCGAACCCGGTTCCCGGGGAAACTCCGGCGTTCACTGAATTGATTGCCGTATTGAAGGGCCCCAGAAGAGCCCCGGGCGAAGGCCTGGAACTGTCCTCCTCCCGGTGCTGAAAGGGAGTCTGCGTACTGCGCTTCGCCGCTCCTCCCGGCACGCGAGAAACAAGCGCGCCCATCTTACTGTGGTCTTGCCCGGCGTTTTGTTCCGAGCCCGCCCGGTTCCTCAGAGAAGTCGGGGCAGATTGTGGGGAGAAGAAAGAAGCAGTGGAAATCTATAGACAGGGCCAAGGAATTGAGGGGTGTGGGTTCTGGGGAAGAGAGCTCCATGAGAAAGCGTGGGCAGAGAGAAACTGTGTAGTAGATCCTAGAACTGAGCATCCAGGCGGCTAAGGCAAAAAAGTATGTTGGTCTCCACTGACGGAGAAAGCAGGCGGGGTCAGCAGGCTGTCACTCAGCTCTAAAAGGGCTTTACTTCGTAAGTCTCTAGGTAAGAGGAAATGAACCCCCTGTCAGCTGTTCCACTGAAAATGCAGAAACTGCCTTCATAGGGTGGGTTCTTTCCATCTGAGCACAGATAAAACTAAGGTACAGCTGCCTCCTGGTCTGGGGGCACTTTTGCAAGATGGAGAGGAACACTAGTGAACAGAAATATAGGGTGACTGTGAGTGTGATGAAAATTTCTCCAAGCCACATCAAAAAGGAAAAGGAGACAGGTGAAAAACCTAAATACTGTATTTTACTTAACCCAATACATACAAAATATCATTTTATATGTGGTCAATATAAAAATAATATTTTACTTTTGGGATGTACGAAGTCTTCTAAATCCACTGAATATTTAACGTTTGCAGCAGTTCTCAATTCAGACTGGCCACATTTCACGTCTTAACAATCTGATGTGTCTAATGGTTCCAGACTGGACAGCATGGATATTATATTATAATCCAATTGGCTGGTGAGCTAATTGATATAGGGGTAAAACTAATACTATTTTTTTACTATTTTGCCTTTATTAATTTTTTTTCAGTATTTTGAAGCAAATGTCTTTTTAACAAGGAATCTGACAATAGTTTGGTCTTCTTTGTTTACACCTAGATCTTTTGATGTAATGGATTACAAAAGATAAAGAATAGTGGTTTCTGAAAATTTTTCAAGTGCATCTAAAACTCATCTGGGCACACTTATCAAGAGTGAGTTTCCCAGCACCCACTTCCAGAGGCTGGGAATTGGTAGGGCAGTGGCTAGCTCTGATGAGGGTCCTGAAGTCACAACCTCAGCCATCCCTTGGAGAAAGGTTGGTGAATTGGTTAAGATGAAGAAGTGGATGAATTTGGAAGCTGAAGGGGGCAGGAAATGCAGTTGTGTTCAAGTAGCCTTGGCTTCACACAGTCTCGTATTCCCACTTCACCGCTGACTACCTGTGTGATCTTGGGCAAGTTACTCAGTCTCTCTGCCTGGGTTTCCTCCTCTGAACTAGAGAATCACAGGGCAGCTGCCTTGGATTTCCTCTAGTTTATGTAGAATGTGATGACGCCTGCGCAATGCGCTACGCGCGCAAGGCTAGCAGCACCGCGTCTGGGATACGGAGTGTGCGAAAAATGCTAGCTGGTATCGGTGAGTGTTCACAGTCCCTGACAGTTCACAGCGTCAAACTGAAACCCCGAAAACAAAGTGAAAAATACACTTTTAAGGTCCTCTCTTTCTCCTGTGCTATCAGATGAGGACAGTCCAGCTGAAGATAGGAGTGACCTGAGGGCGTCCCCCGCCCCCGGCAAGAGGAAGAAGCGGAGACACAGGTACCGGCCCCTGACCCCATCCTTGGGACCCGGCATCTGAGAATGTCTGGTCCTGCGTTACCGCGGGCCCAGGGCCTCCTGGTCTGCAGCAGGAAAGGCACAGGAGCCGTGTGGGGACAAAATTCTGCCATTCCCAGGGGTCTGCTGGTCAGTCTTTGTAGCATTTTAAAGATCCAGTATTGTGGGCCTTTAAAATGGGTCTTCTTAGAAAAAGTTGATGGAGTTCATTGAGGAGAAAAAAGGACCCTAATTTGGTTTTGTCTGAACCAAATTGTGGACTTTCCAGAGGCGAATCACTCAGAGGTGAGGTGTCCAGTTATTAAGAGGTGGACTTTCAGGCAGCGGACAAGGCGGGGCCCGCACAGGGCCCTCCTAGGCTGGGAAGCCTGGCCACACCCTGTGAACACTCGCCCAAGTGTGCGCTGGGGCCTCCCCACAGGACCGTTTTCACAGCCCACCAGCTAGAAGAGCTGGAGAAGGCCTTCGGCGAGGCCCACTATCCTGACGTGCACGCCCGGGAAACGCTGGCCGTGAAAACCGAACTCCCCGAAGACCGAATACAGGTGCTGGGCTCCTTTCTCCTCCCAAAGACACCAGCGAAAGTGCTGCCCTCACACGCAGTGAGTCGGCCCACAGCCACCGCTAAACCGCCCAACGCACCCCCCGCCACGCTTTGTGTGCATGAGGAGCACACAGAGGGGCACTCAGGTGCCAGAGCCTCGCTCTGTGTGCGTGAGGAGAGGATGACCCCGGAACCTTCAAGCCTTGCTCCCTTTTATTAAGTACGTAAACATTGCTCCTTATGTGCGGCACCTGCAGGCTTTGTGCCGCTCCCCGCTCCCCAGGAAAGAAAGGACCATCCCTCCCCTGCAAACCCGTAAAGAAACCGGTGTAAGGAGCCCGGAGCGGCTTTTCCGCACACGGCCCCCACACCAAGTGCGCGTCGAGCCCTGGGACACTCTCAGTCCGCTCCTGGCATTGGCCTCTGTCTTCACAGAAAGCCGGCGTGCGCCTGCTCAGCCTCTGTGCAGACGGCACATTCTCTCCGGGTCAGAAGACAGGCCACCAACTCACATTTCTAACAGCTTAGCACCACCCAGGGGGAGGGGACAGCTCCGTGGTACAGCTTGTGCTCGAGGTCCTGGGTGCAATTCCCCGTCGCTCCATTAAAGAAATAAGCAAATACACGAACCTCCCTCCCTCCCTCCCTCCCTCCCTCCCCAAACAACAGCAGCAAAAATGACACCCAGCACTGTTCTTCTATTAAGATAGAGCAAGCGCCAACCCGCGGTTCGAAGCGGCCACCGCTGGGGTGAGCTGCTCCAGTCAGTTACACGGTGTGGAAAGCCCTCATTTTGTTCTGTCCACCTCGACTCTATGGGCGCCTCGGTGGAAACCGGGCACAGTCGCCCAGCCCCGCCAGTCCCCGGGCCCCCGGCAGCCCGGCCCCGGGCGCCCCGACCCGTCAGCCCTCTGCCTCCCGCGCCTCCTTCTAGGTCTGGTTCCAGAACCGCAGGGCCAAGTGGCGGAAGCGGGAGAAGCGCTGGGGCGGCAGCAGCGCGATGGCGGAGTACGGGCTGTACGGCGCGATGGTGCGGCACTGCCTCCCGCGGCCCGACGGCGTGCGCGGCCCCGCGGCCCCGGGCGCGCCCTGGCTCCTGGGTAAGGAGGGGGCGGGCCCCACGCCGGCGGCCGCTGCGGGGCAGAGCGGCGTGAGCTTCCTAGCTGCAGGCCCAGGACGTCACGCCCGCTTTTCAGTTAACCACGAGGCTTGGACTCCGCTCAGCGGGCTTGCTTTTCATCGGAACTGTGTAGACCGTGCGGAGGGGCCCAGCCGGGCCCCGGTTTGTGAGCTGAGCGATGTGAAATGTGTTTTCCCCATGCTGACGGCTGGCAGAGCGCAGAGCTCCCGGCGGTAGGAGGCAGGGGGTGCAGGCAGCGGCCCCGGGGACAGTTAGCCCCCGCTTACACTGGCGAGGCCTGAGCTCGGGCGCTGGGCACCCGGACGGTCTGTTGGCTGTTCCCAGAGACCACGGGCTTGGAGGAGTGAGACGGAAGGCACCTGGGCAGAGTGGGAGATCAGAGACCGGGGAGCTGGGGGCATTGTGGGCTGAGGAGGAGGAGGGGTTTGTTTAGCAGACATTTTTTGACCCCTACCCACCGGACACTAGGCTGGGACTGGAGATGCCAGTCATAAATACGGTCTTTGCTGTCAAGGATTGGAGAGGCCCAGGGGGAGTGTGGGGCGGGTACCTGAGCCCACCCCTCTGAACTTACAGAGCAGGTGGGTGTGGTGCTCACTGCATCCGCAGGTCCGTGGCCCCTCAAGAAGGCGGGCCTAGTGTGGCTGGACATTTGACTTTTTGAGAGAAGCTGCAAGTCTGAATTTTGATGTAAATCTCCTGATTTTAAACCATTGCCAACAAATTTTAAAATAAAATTTCAGAAATCACCATGTCATCCAAACAAGGCAATTTTCCTGGCCGTGCCCAGCGGGCAGACACCCGTCTACAACCCCTAGTGTGGAGAGTTACCCAGGAGACTCCCCTGGCGGCCCTGGAGACGGGCACCAACAAGGGAAATGCTAATGGGATTTTGAGAACAATGACGTGAAGAAGTTTACTTCATTGCTAGATTTAGAGGTAACGTGTTATTTATTTTCCTTTTTTTTTTTTTTTTTTTGCAAGGGATGTATAAAAAATCCACAGGGATGAAAAGGAAAGCAGAAGGTGAAGAAAAGCTGGCAGGACCATGGGGCCGTGACCATGCTGACCGTCTCAAGGAAGGTTCTGGCCCAGGTCAGGCAGGACCCCAGAGGGGCTCGGAGGGAGGCAGCACTGAGAGTGGCCTGCAAGACGTGGCCATCGACCTGTCCAGCTCCGCCCGGCAGGAGACCAAGGAAGCACAGCAGGGGGCCAGTGGCCAAGGGTGTTCAGACTCCGAGGGGCCAGAGGGGCTCCAGCTGGGGAAGAGGGGGCCCTAGCGAGGCCACAGATCCCCCTCAGAGGCTGGACACGGGCACCTGCCTCACCCGTTTTGTCCAAAAGACAAATACTCTTCTTACGCTGTCAGGATGAAATGCAAAGCCACTTGCTTAAAGGAGACAAATGGGTGAAAACTCAACTTTATTCTAGAATGGAAGGCGCTCCTTAAAGGCACTTGAACCAGTTAGTTTGGAGTAAAACTTTTATTCTCATCTGGAACTTGAGGAGGGAAGATTTGAAGTCCAGAAACCGTTTTCAGTGCCAGACATCACGAGATATACTGTGTAGATTATCAGGTTAGGTCTGACGTCCTTACTCTGATCCAAGAATATTGAATACAAAAATATTCAACCTACAGAGACTCATATGTCTTCATAAATAGTGAAGACCTCTTGCAGACCTCATATGAAGGAATTCTAGGATCTTCACCGTGAACTTGGCTTTGGGCATTTCCGTTTTCTTGTTAGGCAATGACTTTGTATCCTCCCGAGTGTCATTTGATGGGGTCTGTGCGCCTTGGAACTTCGACAAAGAAAACCTCTCCCTTCCCTGCTGAAACAGCACACGACCACATCCCAACAACCGCTGAATGTTTATGAACAGAGTTTTAAGGTCAGACCAGGCTTCTTGGTTATTTAAAGTTTATGTCTGAGAGCACTTTAGTGACTTGATTTCACGAATGCTTCCTTTCCTGTATTTCCTTGGCCGCTTATTTATTGTTTAAAAATATACGTTGTGTGATGTGCTTGCGTCTCAGGCGCTGTCTGCTGTCTGTCCTGCCTGCAGCTCTCTTCCTGCTGCCCCCGCCAGGGGCTCCCCACCTCCTTGTCCCTGAATCCTCACAACTGAAGAACCTCACACCCAGGCTGCGGCCCCTCTGCACACGGTTGTGAAAATTAAACGCCACCCATCCTTCCTGCAGCCACAGGAACAACATCCTGCCTTTTTTCATTTGTTCTCGTGTGTAGCGATCGCGGCTGGGGTCCGCGGCTGGCGCAGGAGAGCAGGTGCTGGGGAAGGGTCTGGAAGCGTCTTCTCCATCTCTCTCCCCAGTTTCTCTGTGGTTCAGATTTGGGGCAGGAGCCAGTAACCTGTGCAATTTATATACATCACAGTCGAAAATAAAATACTGCGCAGCCACTAAACAAGGTAATAACAGGGCATGTTTATGTGGAAATATGTTCATGAAATGTTGCCAAGTGAAAAGCTCCCAAACAAACCCAAAAAAGAGGATACAAGCAGAAATAAACAAATTTGTAAAGCAGAATAAAAATGAAGGGGGAGGGTACAGCTCAAGTGGTAGAGCACGTGCTTAGCATGCACGAGGTCCTGGGCTCAATCCCCAGTACCTCCGTTAAAAAGGAAATACATAAACTTAATTACCGTCCCTCCCCCCAAAAAAGAATAAAAATGAAATAAAGGAACTAAACTGCTCGCTTCGGCAGCACGTGTGCTGAAACTGGAACGACACAGAGATCAGCATGGCCCCTGCGCGGGGACGACACGCAGATTCGCGAAGCGTTCCATATTTTTTGCAAACTGACTATTACTCAATAAAAGAACAGTGTGAGGAAACAGAAAAAAAAAGAAACTTAACTGGCATGAAAAATAAACAAACAGTGGACAAGTTTCTAGGCAATATTATATGGAGAAGACAGGACGAGGCGAGAGGGAAAGGGCCCAGAGCCGGCGATAAAAACCATGTGAATGTATGAGAACATACTAGTCACAGCCAAGACACACATTGACGTGTTTTTAAACTCTCCCACAAATGGACACATTTTCTGGAGAAGTACATGTTACTAACATTGACTCCAGAGTAGGCATGAAATACGAAAGAGCAATAATTAAGAAAGTCAAAGCCAGTTATACTAGGAAATAGCTCTGAATCTAGGTGGAGTCACGTGTGAATCCTTGAGGCACAGTAAGAGATTAACAACAATTAATAACATAGGACAAAGATAACAAAACCCTGTAACAAAGGTTATGTAAGTGCGGCCTCTCTCTCTCAAAACATCTGACTGCAGGCTAGTCACCCTTCCTCTTGGGACGAGGTGAGATGATAAAACGCGCGTGTGATGAGGTCAGAGGGAGGACCGTGTGCTCCAGGTGGTCCTGGACTGCGGGGCCCTGAGGATGCTGACGGCTGGACATTGGGAGCAGATGGTGTGCACGGCTGGGGATCCCAGGGGACAGAGTGGGTGGCTCAGGACTTCATCACATGACTCAGAGCAGCACGAGACTTAAAACTTAGGAATGGTTTATTTCTGGAACTTTCCACTTAATATTTTCAGACTGAGGTGGACCTCAGGTAGCTGAAACCGGGGAAAGGGAACCTGGGGATAAGCAGGGACGACTGAACTGAAAATGCCGTTGATGCATGGAAGGTCTCCCCAGGCACGCAAAGACAATTTAATCCTGTGAAAGGAAAGGATTTACACACCTTTTTAAAGCCCAAACAAACCAAAAAAGCTTATCTGAATAGATGCTGAAAAGTTTTTAATACATACCTATATCTTGCAAGGTTGACTCGGAGCAGAAAGGCTGGGGAGGGGACCGGAGGATAGGGGCTCCGTTGTCCGCTGTGTCCTCCTGCGTCACTTGAGTTTCTACCGGGGACATATGACTATTTGGTTTTAAAATAAAGGAAACCTACTGTTGGAAGGAACCTGAGTGGGAGGTAAGCAGGCAGGCTAACGGCTTCCCAAGTCCTAGTAGGCCAGATGGGCTGGCAGGACTCAGGGTTTGGGGAAGAACCCTCTCCTTGCAGGGGAGAAAACCACTTTCCACCCTCCCAGGTGTCACAGGCTCCTGCAGCTGGTGTCCCAGGAGCTGGCGAAGCGCTGCGAAGGCCGACGGCCCTGCCTTCTCTCTGCTCTGCTCTCCCTGTGCCCAGCTCCTGTGGGCTCCTGCTGGCTGTGCAGCAGCCAGTGAACCTGGGCCATCGATCTGATATTGCTTTGGGGGTTCTTAGGGCCTCACTTTGGAAGCTGAATAGGGGCTGCAAGGTTTCAGAATCCTGGCAAGGGGACCAAGGACTTTTCCTGGATGCAGCGCTGATCCAGGAAATAGAATGCGAGCGAGAGGAGGGCCGTGTCCCAGGTCTTAGTTGGGTCCTCAGTGTGGGTCCTTGGCTTCGCACAGGACAAGATTGAAGAGCAAGAGAAGCCACGGCGGAGTGAAGATGGATTCGTTCAGAGCGATACACACTCCACAGACAGAGTGCAGGCTGTTCCAGAGGACGAGGGAGTGAGAGGCCTGAGGCGGGGGGTGGGCGCTCAGCAGACACACAGGCCACAGGCCACAGGCCCAGCGCGGGCGCCTGGCTCAGAAGGGAGCATGGCCGCGAGGTGCGGGGCGCTTGGTCGCTGTGGGCTCGTCTGTTTCATATGCCAACAAATGGGAGGGTTATTCCAACCACTGTGAGCAGGGGCTGGGGTTCCCAGTGGGCCACCGCGCACCTCTGACCCCTCGTGGTCAGCCCGGGAACTGCCACGGCGCCTGTTGGGAACTACTTACCGCGTTAGCACATTGCAGGGAGCACAGGACGCCGCTTGAGGCCGCTGGAAGGCAAGTCTCCCACCGTCCTGGGCCTCAGGCCTGTTGGGAGTTGAGTTTTATGCCATCTTGGTGCTAACTGCTGTGTTAGTTCTTGAATGGCAGTGCCCTTCCCTCTTCCCTCCTGTCTCAGGGCCAGGGAGACCTGCTCTCAGAGAACTGTGGTGAAATTCTCCATTCTCCAATTTTAACTTCTGCTCATCTGGGCCCTATTTACAGGATCTTATCAGGCAGCACGCAGACTGCTCCAAACACCATTTGGGGTCACGATCACCTTCAGCCTCACCCTCTAATCCTGCGGAAGGCAGGTCCTGGGGGGATGTTCGCACGGAGCTGTGTCTGCCCGGAGGAGGGTACTGAGTCCCGGCCACCACCGAGGGTCCCTGTTCACTGACTTCCCAGTGCAGGGCTCCTGGTGATGCAAACGGCTCAGCAAGCTTAGCACAGGAGCGCTGCTCTCCCAAGTGTGGCGTGTGCTTTCCCACGTCTGGTACCCACTGACGGAGGCAGAATCGCATCGTGACCTGGTCGAGGTCCTGCAGCTCTCACAGGAGCGCTCTTGCCCTTAAGGGTCCGAAGTATGTGCCTCCACACAGGTTGTCATCGGGGTGACTGTAGGTACCCAAGGCATCGTTCTGAGTTTTCTGGACCATCCTCACTTCCCCAAAATTCATCCAAGCCTGGCTTTCCACCAAAATTAACAGGTCAGGGGGAGGATGCAGCTCAGTGGCGGAGCGCGTGCTTAGCCTGCACGAGGTCCTGAGATCACTCTCCAGTACCTGCACTAAAAAATACATTTTAAAAAACCATAATTACCTTCCCTCAAATAAATTTCAAAAAAAAAGAGACCCATATAAATAAATCATCACAAGGAACGGGTTGGTGCCACCTGCTGGCAGGCTCGTGGCTGTGTGCTGGCCTGACCCGCGGTCACACTCATCCAAAGGCACAGCTTGAACACGTCTGTGCAGTGGAATTTCTGTTTTTCTGCCTTCCTCCTTCCAACCCACCTGCTGAGTCACTGGCCTCGGCAGTCTCCCCTTTGAAGCTCCTTCAGTGACAGAATTGTCCCGTGAGCCATGTTTTCTGTGTTTAAGTTGGTGGTGCTTTGTTATAATGGCCCAAATGGACTCCGACACACAGGCCTCGTCTTTTCTCAATTTATCATGATTTTAAGTAAATAACTCCTGTTACTTCCTGTGCCTGGCCCACCATCTTGACCGACTCTGCCGCATGCAGTTGATCCCGCCCCTCCTTAAGAGTGTCTGTCCCTCGAGTTCAGGCTGCCGTCCTGAATGCAATTGATCTACGGTGATTAATTCATCGAAGAGATAAGGACTATTCCAAGGGCCTCGCGGTTCAGGAAATGCTCCTGGCGTTCTCCTGATGGAGAGGTGACTTGGAGGCACGTGACTTCTGATTACAAAAATGTTCCCCATCAGGACAGGAGGCAACTTTAAAGTGGAACCCATCACCAGGGGGCAGTGTTGGCCAGCTTTAAAATTTGTTAAAACCTATACTATTAGAAACTTAATAATAGTTTGAAATTTGCAAAAGTTAACCGCTATATATAAAAATTGATTAAAAACCACAAATTTCTTCTGTATAGCGCAAGGAACCGTATTCAATATCTTATAATAACCTTTAATGAAAAAGACTATGAAAATGAATATACGTATGTATATGCATGGCTGGGACATTATGCTGGACACCAGAAACTGATGCACTGTAACTGACTGTACTTCAATTAAAAAACAACTGAACAAAAAAACCCCAACCAATTTCACATTATACAATTTCATATACTCTCAGGAAAATAAAAATCTGTTTTGTTTTCTGTCACTCATCTTTCCATTCAATCAACGCACAATCAGCCAGTCAGTCAAGACTCATTGGGCCCCTGCTCAGTCCACCGCCGCCTGGTCCGGAGCTGGTGCTCTCAGGGTTGGGCCTCTGTAATCTCTTTTTGGGACCCAGAGCGGTGGCCACCCCAGGCGGTCTGCACACGTTGCTGGCTGACCTCTCCCTCCGTGGTCTAAGTCTCAAAGTTGTGCTCGGGTCATAAACCCTCACACGTGGGTTGATGGAGCGAGAGGCTGGGGAGGCCCAAGATGTTCCTGGGGCCGCAGGTGGAGACTCAGCTGCCTTTGCTGTCTCAGGCAGGAAGGGGCGGACCTCTCAGCCCAGCCCAAAGGCTGCTCCCTGGCTTCCCTCCGACAGTCCCCTCCTCCTCTTATCCTGAGGCGCCGAGTTATCACCACCAAACGGGTGTCAGAGCAAGGACTTCCGCTGGCCTGAGACCACCAAAGGGACATCGGGACTGCACAGGCCTCTGCCGGTTAACGGACCCACAGGACAAACAGCGAGGACGAGTGGCCTCGGGGCTGTTTGGGCACGTGTGGGGAGACCTGCCGGCTGTTTGGGTTGAGGGTCCGGGGTAGGGGGGAGCTGGCTTCTCCGGGCAGTGTTGCCCTGGCCTGTTGACAGGCAGCCTCTTCCCCTCACCTGCCCGCTGATCAGATTCATGTTCAAAGGAAACTCCAAGACCAGCTGAGAGCACCCGTCCTATCTGCCCGGCCCCACAATTTTCAATTGTACGTATGTAAAATACAGACCTCAGCCAGAGTGCCACCATTCTCAGAAGCGACTGGACCAGAATCCGTCAGACCACCCACCCCTGGTTGCATTGCAGTCACGCAGTCTGGGGGAAAGTCAGTTCTGGGGAGGCCGCCTTCATCAGGGAAACACGAGAGGTGAGCTAGAGAGGGAGACGTGGCTGTTGGGGCCTTGAAGTAGCAGGAGGAACAGCGCCCCTCGAGCGGGGCGGGGGGCAAAGAAAGACAAGGAAAGGAGAGGGGAGAGGAGGGCACCAGCCCTTAAATACACCTGTGCAGCCCCCACCCTGCAGAAGCTATGTTATGGAAGCAGAAAAGACTGTGATCTCAGTCTGGTGTGTCCTTCCGGGGATGAGCACAGCGCCTGGCCAAGTCCTTCCTGCAGTTTATGGCTGGAGGACACCCCAGCTCACGCAGGGCTAGGGGGTGAAGGGTGACCAGGATTGGGAGTTGATGACATTGAGGCTGCTCATGACCAGAGCTGCCTGAGAAGAGACCCACCATGAAGTCTGGCCACCCTACATGGCCTCATCTTCAGATAGGGGCCCCCAACTCCAGGAGGACCCCGCAGCCAGCCCCACACTGCCAGGACTGCGTCCAGGTTGTCACCTCGGTCTTTCTGGCTGGTTGGTGGTGAGCCTCCCGTCCTGGGGCCACTGTGCGCTGTTGGGTGAACAGTGCAGGTGTGGGGTGTGCAGCTCACCCCCAGGGGTCTGGTATGCGGCGTTGCAGGGCGCTGCCTGGGGGTCGTGGGGCCCCCACTGTGCAGCCATGCGGACAAGCCTCCCCATGTGGCATTGCTGCCACTGAGGTCATGGGGACATCAGGGAAGGCAGACCCGGAGGGCAGGGAGCCTGACACACCTGTGCAGCCAATCCCAGACCCCCAGCAGCCGGGTCCCCACTTCCCCCAACCCACCTCGGGGCTCTTAGTGTGGATTCCTGTTCTGGTTTTGCCTTGCATTTCAGTCCTCTCCCCAGTCGCGGCCTCGGGCTCTGGGCTGTGCCTGCCTCAGCCTTGTCCGGCTGACAGCCTTCGAGTGGGCCTTGCACACAGAGGGGCTGCGCGGGCTCTTGAAGGCGCTGGTGGCTCAGTGCTGGGTCTGCGGAGGGGGCGCTGGGTCTGCCAGGACCCGTATCAACAAAGCTGCTTCTTAGGAGGGTCGAGTTGTGACAGGAAGGAAGAAGACAGGGCATGGCTATTCAAGAAACAGCACAGCAGTGAACACCAAGGTGTTGGAAAATTCAACTCCCAACAGGCCTTGAGGCCCAAGATGGCGGGAGATTTGACCTCCAGTGACCTTGAGCTGCATCACACGCTCGTTGTAATTTACTAACACGGTAAACGGCGCTCCCGGGCGGCCTGAGGGGTCCCAGGCTGACTATAAAAGGTCCAAAAGTGGGCAGGGGCCCAGTTCCTGGGAATCCCAGCCCCTTCCCCAAAGTCGTTGGAATAACCTTCCCTCGTGTTGGCATATGAAGCCCCCGAGCCCATAAAACTCAGCCACCCCGCTCTCCCTTCTGAGCGGGACGGACTGTGTATCTGCTGAGCACCCACCCCTGCACCTCATGGCCTCTCACCCCTTCCTCTTCTGAAACAGCCACACTGTCTGCAGAGTGTGTATCTCTGAATAAAATCTACCTTTAGTCAGCTGTGGCTCGCTCTTGAATTCTTTCCCGCATGAAGCCAAGGACCCACTCTAGGTTGGGTGCATTCCAGGGGCTCAGCCGAGACCTGGGACACAGCCCTCCTCTTGCCCGCATTCATTTCCCTGTGTCAGCAATGCGACCCCAGCGATGCGGGGTGTAGGGCCTCAGAGAGTGGTTAGAGGTGCGAGCTCTGGAGGGCAAGGCTCCGCCACTCACTGGCTGTGTGGCCTTGGGTGGGCGTCTCTCCTCTGTGTGTCTCTCCACGTGTTAAGTGAGGACCAGAGCCTCCTTCTGTGAGGACTGTGAGGGGCGCTGTCTCCCACGTAGACACCAAGTGAGTCCGGCTCCCGCAGGAACCTTCCCGCAGGAACCCTCCCCGCCCTCTGTCCTCTTCTGCACCTGCCCACGTACAGCTTTCAGCATAGGGCTGGGGGCGGGGGGTAGGCAGCAGGGAGGGGAGGCTGGGGGGCGGGGGAGGTAGCTTCTGTGACCGGTGCCTCCCGCTGGGCCGGCTGCTCCCTGGGAACCGCTGAGGCCCCGTGAGACGCAGGCCTGCGGACCCAGCAGGGCGGGTGGCGGGGTGTGGCTCCCCCCCGCTGTGGTTCCCAGAGAGCCGCTTCCAGGAGGACCCGGAGGCAGCCTTGGCCTCGGGGTCAATTGGGTTCTGTGCTGCCTGCCAGTTTCTGCAGTGTTTTCTGTACACACTCGCTTCTCTTTATCCACCTGAAGGAGACGCCAGCTTCGTATTTTATTTTAAAGTAGAGTCAATTCTTGTACTTTTCCATTGTTCACTCCATGCGATTATGGACTGAAAAAAAAGCACAACCTAAACATTGAGAATTATTATTCTTAATTGAAGTATAGTCAGTTTAGAATGTGTCAGTTTCTGGTGCACAGCATCATGTTTCAGTCGTACAGGAACATACGTATATTCCTTTTCATTATAGGTTACTACAAGACAGTGACTGTAGCTCCCGGTGCTACTGTGAACGACAAACAATGCAAACCCTATCAGTAAACAAAGAATGCTGAAGCCATCAAGTCATCAGCCGCCACCCCACCCTCCGCAAAGTGAAGGCGGGCAGGCAGCCCGGCCTCTGCAGCCTGCGGGGACTCAGAATAAGAAAGGACAGGACACTGGCCCTAGACAGCTAGGTGCTTGTCAAAGGAATGAAGACAATGAGCCCAATGGCTGCTCCCCCTAGAGCAAGGAATAGTGTTAAATTCTCTACCTTGAGAAGCCTGGTTTTCTTCAGTTAACAAGTAATCTTTCAACATTCTGACTACCTGGCCTTTGTTGTAAAGCTCCTGTATATCCTGGCCCCTCCCTGCCTCTTCGGAGCCATCAGTCCCCTAGGGCGATCCAGGAGGCTGCCCTCCCAGGCTCGGAGGGATCTCAGTCCTCAGAGAAGCCCACCTAATACAACGTAACTCTCAGCTTCTAGGCTGTGTAATTTATTTCAGTTCACACTATACGGTAGCAACCTGTTTGCCTACTGAGAATTATACTTCATTAGGCGGACTTTCAGAGGACTTCAGGCTGGGGAGACAGCCTCTCAGATCACTCCCAACAGGTAGGGGAGGGGCCAGGATATTTAGGGGGTTTTGCAACAAAGACCAAGTAGTCAGAACATCAAAAGATTACCGTTAAATAAGGAAAACCAGACATCTCAAGTTAAGGAATTTGGTGCTTTTCTATGTATGGGAAGATACCAGAGTCTGGGCCCACTGAGATCCTTCCTTTGATCTGTACCTCAGCTGTCCAGGGCTGGTGTCCTGTTCTCTCCCAACCCGAGTCCCCTCAGGTGCACCGTTGGGGGTGGTGCGGGGGCTGAGGGCCTCGCGGCCGGCAGCCTCCTTACATCCTGAGTTCCCTCAGGGATCCCAGCTGGGGGCAGCTGCACATCCTTTGTTTACTGATAAGGGAGGCAGCACCTTTGACTCACAGGGTCTCCTCCTCCGGAAGGCTGGGTCCTCCCAGCGGGAGGGCAGGAGCAGCTGTGGCCCTGGAGCGGCTCTCTGGGCTGTCCCCCTCCCCGAACACAGTATGGTCTTTCTCCACTTCAGCTGTGTTTATTCTGTTAAAAACGCTGTTCCAGGCCAGGCGGTGAAGCACATGCTGAGGTAGGAGGCGGTGCTGCCCGCCGTGTGCCTTTTAGCAAGTCTGTCTATTTCTTTGGGCTCAGTGCCCTCGTGCGTTTCCCTCCCTAGTGGGAGTTGAGAGTTGTTGGGACTTGATAGTACTAGATAATTTTGAATTAAGTGAAAAATGCAGATCAAGCGCTTGGCACAGAGCAGAGCCCTGTCTAGCGCAGTTTATCTGTTCCCAGCCTTAAACAGCGTACACACACACACACACACACACACACAGAGCTGCCCGGCTGACTGACAACAGAAACCCCTGTGAATGGTCGAGTTCTCCCTGCAGCCCTTACGGCTAACAGGAAGGGATCTTTCCAGAGAACTCAACCAACCAGTTTTCAAAAAGCCCCTTTCCCTTCTGTTTACTTTACTTCTAATGTGTTTACTTTGTGGGGGGTTGATACTTAAGAGTCTGGTTGAGGCAAGTTTCTGCGGTTTTCCTCCTCGCTCTTCTGGCTTGACAAGAGAACCGCCTCCACTTCTGGGCCCCCGGGCGCCTCTTCCAGGCTGCAGGTTTCAAACAGCCACTCACTGAGTCTTTCTGCAGCCGGGGGAGGGAGGCAGGACTCCCGTTTTACTCCATGAAAGGAAAAGGAGGCCCGGAGACATGAAGGCACTGGCCGGAGGTCCCAGAGCGAGACCGGCCCGGTTTCGCACACGGGCCCCAGAAGGGTGGGTGCTGCAGCAGTGGGCGGAAGCCCCCAGAGTTCCAAATCAGCCGAGGTTACTGGAGCGTTTGCTTCTCTGCCACATTAAAGCATCCGACCCCTGACCGCTGCCCCGGGACCCCACAGCCTCCTGGCCCAAGAACCCCCAGTCAGCCCGCTTAGCCCACGAGGTCCGCTTGTGTGTGTGTTTTGGTGGAGGGGGGTGTACAGGCCGATGAGGCCGCGTGAGAGTCCACTCTCAAGGGCGCACAAATCGATGGATACTTTGACTTCAGCCTTTGAGGTGCTGAAATGACCCAACTGGGTCGTCCTGGGACCCACCTGCGAGCCTCGCTCCGCCGGTGCCCTGCGTCTGTATCGGTTCTCTCGCACCGCATACGGCTCCGCACTCCCGGGCAGAGCCTGCGTCCTCGCGCGCGAGTCGGCGGTTCCCCGCGCGGCGCAGCCGTCGGAGCTTGAAGACGCACCAACGGAAACCCCAGCAGCCGGGCGGGGACCCCCTTCCCTCGCTCCCTGCGTCTCTTCCCCAGCGGCTCCTTCTCCCTTGGCCGCCCCTCTCGAGGTCGGAGAAGAGGCGTGGGACGGGGCGGGGCGGCTCCGGGAGGCGGCTTCAGCCCGGGAAGGGCCTGGCGGGGGCGGTGGCCGGAGGGCGGGGACGGGGCGGGGCGCGGACACGCGAGGGCCCGGCTCGCAGCAGCCGCGCGGGGCTCCGAGGCGCGATGGCGGCGCGCAGTCTGGGCCGCGGCGTCCTGCGGCTCCTGGGCGGCGTGCGTGGGGTGGGGTCGCAGGGCCCGGCGGTCCCCCGGCCCTGGGGCAGCGCCCCCGCCCCCGCCACGCCGTCCGGCTCGTACCAGGAGCGGAGGGCACAGGCCGTCCGCGAGCCGGCCGCCTTCTGGGGGCCGCTGGCGCGGGACGGGCTCGTCTGGGACACCCCCTACCACACCGTGTACGACTGCGACTTCCGCAGCGGCAGGATCGGCTGGTTCCTGGGAGGCCAGTTAAACGTGTCTGGTGAGTGGGCTCGGGACTGGGGCGCCCCGACTCTCGGGGAGGGGACTCAGCCCAGCGGAGGCCATCCAAGGCCAGGCGGACCGCAGCCCCACACGCCCCCTCCTCCAGCGCCCGGGCCCTGGCCCCCCAGCGCGGGGCGCAGTCACCCCCCACCCCCGTCCCCGGACTCCCCCGTCCCGGCTTGGGCGCCCAGCTGCTGGCCTTGCGCAGCCGCCGGCTCCCCGGTGGGCGTCTTCTAAGTTTAACTTGGGCCCCCACCGCCCCGCACCACCCAGCACCGCCGAGCGCGCACGCCCGCCGGGAGCAGAGCGCGCGACACCTGCTCCGGGCGGGGGTGGAGGGCGCCGGGCGCCGAGGAATCCGGACTTCCCGTTCATGCCCCGGGGCGGGAGACAGGACCCAAAAGCTTCTGGCTGTTGTCGCCGCCAGGTGCCGGCCGGCAACTCTCCTGGCGAGCGACCCCGCCCATGTAAACCAATAGAGCTGTGGTGGGTGGCCGGGGCGGGAAGCGCGGTCAGCAGCTGGAGTCCATGGGAAGGTGGGAAGGCAGCAACGGTGGGGCCTCGCAGCTCTCAGTTTCCTCGCCCCAGAGACCCTCGGGGCAGGGCCCAGAAACCGGCTCCACCACCAGTCCGTCTTCTGCACTTTGCCTCGGTTGAATCCACTACTCTTTTGTTAATTGTTGAGGTTTGGACTGGGGTTGGGGGGTGGGGAGAGCACTGTTCCGTGACCGGGGATGGGGTAAGGCCCAGGAATGTGGCAGCAGCCAGCCAGACAGGGTAGGCCTGGGGAGTGGGCGGCCAGGAGGAGCGGTCAGAGAGGCTGCCTATCTGGCAGGAAAGCGTAACGGGGTAGGTGGGATGTAGGCGGTGTTTAAGGAACGGTTCTGTAGGTCTTCGTGGCCAAGGCTTGAACTGGGAGGGAGGATACGCGCCTCCTGGCTCCACCAGTTTTTCTGATGCTCTGAGCCTCAGTCTCTTGTGAGGACCGGGGAGGGGTGGGGGGTCAGTAATGCCCACGTGAGGGGCTGGTTGTGAGGACAGAGCAAACAAAGGTGGAGCTGGCCGGGTACGTACTGGTGATCCATGAGCAGTAGTGATTTTAGTTTGTAAAATTCAGAGATAGCCATAGGGTTATCAGAGTATCTTACAGTTATTTTTCAACAAATAAATTTAAGTGAACTTTGGACCAGGTTTATATATACATACAGTATATTACCTTGCTGATACAATCAAGATGACTCATTTAGTAGATAGATGTTTTCTTTAAAATTGAGTCAGCAGCAAGTGTCCTTGAACTAGTGGGAAAAAACTAACCCCTTAGGTTTGCAGGGCTGGTGATAAGCAGACTGGATGGGAGAGCCACAGACAGGGGCAGAAGTCTGCAGCTCCTTTGGAAGCTGCCCTGGACTTGGGAGGCCTGAGTCTGCCGGAGCGTTCAAGGTTGGCTCCTGAACACTGGCTGACTCTCACTCTCAGATAAGATGGGGGACAGATCTCACGGGACAGGCCGCAGGGACTCGTGAGCTCACTTGGTCAGGGTCAGGGTCAGGTCAGGGTGTGGTCTGCAAGCAACCCCCCTGCCTCTTTTCCTTCTCTTATTTCTCCTCGATGGCTACCTTAACCGGAAGTAGAGCTTCAGAAAACTGCCTTGTAGAAAACCAGCTTTTCAGCTGCATTTCACCTCGAATGTATATGCCACCCTCTTATCTGTCAGGAATCTCTCTGCCCTTTGCCAGTGTCTGCAAATCATAGAGGTGATGGTGTGAACCAGGAGCAGGCCAAGTCAGGGCTGCCCTGGGAGCCACCCAAAAAAGCCGTGGGCGGGGGTGGGGAGTCTTGGCTCGACGTCTGTCTGTGTGACGGTCATGTGATGATGGTGTACTCCAAAGGAGTGTCACTCCAACCTCCCTTTACCCTTCAGGAAGGTTTGTACCTGTAGTTCTCAAAGTGTGGTCTCTGGACTGCGGCATCAGCAGCAAACGTTTTAGAAGCTCAAGTTCTCAGGTGCCATACCAGGGCCAGTGACCTGGGGCGGGGGAGGCCCGCCGGGGCTCCCAGTGCACACCCAAGGTCGAGAACCACTGACCTGCGTCCAGCCGGGGCTGGAGGAGGTGCTGCTGACGTGGGCAGCGTTGAGATGAGTGTCCTCAGGAGACCGTGAAGCAGACACAGTGGTGTGTAGGGGGACAGACAGCGGTTCTGGGCCTGCCTCTGGATTCACACCTATGTCTAATCTTTGCTTCCCCAGGCCGTTCTGTGCCCCTATTTCCTCGTCTGTAACGTGAGGTTAGCGGGTAACCGAATTCTGTTCCACTTACTCTTGTTGCCATTTTCTTGGTGTCTGGGATCCCGTGGGTCAGGACTTTGGACAGGGCCCGGTGGGCATGGCGCGCCTTTGTTCCTGACGTCAGGGGCCCCAGCCATCTCCCTGCTGCTCACCCCCAAGGAGGGGGCCTGGGCTGTGCCCACTGCAGCCTGGCTCAGCTGGAGCTGCCACCCAAAGCTCCTGCAAGGGGCCTCTTCTTGGGTGGTACCTGGCCCTGGGGACATCGGCGACCAGCGCTCCCAGGGACTAGGGCAGGTTCCTGCTCGGCATCATGTGACTGGGGAACACCTAAGGCATGAAATGAGAAAATGCTTGTAAAACACTGTGCATTCCTGCGCCCAGTCCCCGCCCTTCGTTATTTATTAATGGATCCCGGGGGTGGGGGGGCTATGACCTTGAACCTGGCCTTCAGCAGTGCTGCTGGCCTGCTGTGCTTCCTCCGAAAGGGACTGCATGGGTTTCCATCTGATCAGCCGATGCAGGAAGCAGGCCCCAGAGGGCACACAGGTGGCGAATGGGGCTCTCAAACCTGGTCCTGGAGCCCTGGGGTAGCCAGGCCTTGGGAGGGCTGGGTGGCGGTGCCAGAAGCCCCTGGGGAGGGGGATTCGGGCCATGCCCCCTCCAGTGACTTGCTTCTGTGCCATTTGCATAAACCTGCTCCATGCAAGGTTCTTCAGAAAGCCAGGCTCTGAAAAGGCTCCTTTCCAGCCTTTCAGGTTTGGCTCTTTCCCTCGTGGGGCTCCACAGATGTCTCGGCTCTGTGGGGATAAACGCGTGATGTCAGGAAGTTGCAGGTGTGGAACTTGAGGGTGGCGCCCTGTTGCTTTCAGAACACAAAACTAGATGCTATTTTGAGTCTGATTTTGAAAAACAAGTGTGTGTGTCTTACTTTCGAGCAAGGGTCTAGGACACTGGTTGTGGGTAAGCGTCCAGCACCGGCTTTCTCGCACATCTTTTGGAATGTCCGTTGCAGCAGTGGAAACTCTCTTTTCTTTATGATGTGCATCAGATCATTCAGGTCCCAGACACACTGATATGGCAAGCGCCTGCAGTCCTGGAGTGACTCTGCGGCCCTTCAAGGAACTCTCAGTGGAAACGTGACCTCAGGGCTGGGGAGGAGGGTCCCTCAGGAAAGTCTGAATCCTCTCCAGTGTCAGAAGCATGACTTACTTTAAATAGCGGTGCTTATGGAAAGTTGGCAAATACAGTTTTTGTGACTGATGTAATATCTTAAAATGTGCCAGGGAGGTGTTCTATTTAAAGAAAGCCCATTGTGAATCCTTTTGTGAATATTAACTCCCTCTCTTTGTTGGATGGAAACAAAATTTCTGTAAAGTTGGGGGAGGGGCAGGGATGCACTTAAACAGAGCAAGAGTTTGCTGAATGAAAATTCCTGCATTCGTGTGTCCTTTTTTATGATGGAAATGATGACTGTCTGGTCACCATGCCTTTAGAACAAACCCAAGCCCACCCGCCGCCCACCAGTGGGCATTTGCAGAGCCCGGGTGCAGACCTGCCCTAGGTGAACGGAATGGAGTCTCATCTCCTGTCCTCATGACACCAGCGTGAGGTGTTTGGCGGCCTCGTCGTGCTGATGCAGGAATAAAGGCTCTGACTTGTGTACGGTGGCGGACAGTGTGGAAAACGCCCCCGTGCCCCGGCGATCTTTTGAGGAGATGGACCACACATCTGCAAAGGAGCAGGTCTGCTCTGGGCGACCGGCTCTGGGCGACCGGCTCGAGGTTTCATGGCCACTACCCGGGGAGTTAGGATGCCCGAGATGAAGGCCTCGCAGGGGCGGGTCCCTGCCCTCAGGGACACTGTGCCCAGGTGGGGGCCACTGAGCCGAGCGAGTAAGCACTGAGTGTGTGGGTCACTGGGTGCTGAGCGGGAGAGATCACTCTGCTGGGAAATTTGGAAAAGGCCTGAAATAAGAGGTGGGGTTTGAGCCGAGCCTTAAATTGCAGGATCTCCTTGTCCAGCTATTCTTGGAAATGGAATTTTCTTGTCCCGCTGCCAGTTCTTTGGGTGGAGACTTTTTTTTTAAACAAGAGACATAGCAGTTTGCTTCCCTTCATCCTTCCTCCTCGTTTTCTCTGCAGTCGGGACAAAAGCGGAAGCCGTGCGCGTGTGTGTTAACACCGCGGGGCCGCGTCTCTAGGCCCTGCACTGTGCTGCCCTGGTGCCATGTCATCTGAGTGTCATCCACGGCAGCTGTGAGCTGTGTCTCCCTTGGGGACACCGTCAGACCATCTGACCCCATGGCAGGAAAACGCCAGTGGCATCTAATTACTACTGTGACTCCCAGAGTCAGGAAGCACCGCTCCCCCACGGGTTGGAAGAGAGAGATTTAGCGACCGTGCTTAGAGATGAACAGGCCAGTCTTTGGCTGGTGAGTGGTTGGACGGTGACTCTAGGGAGTGTGGTTTTAACCATGACCCCAGCTGCTCGTTGATGTCTTACAGCGCTGGCAGGGGTCCCCACTGGAAAAAGAAAGCCGCCTGGAATCTGGAAAGCACATACCGGGTGGGTGTGAGTGGATGTACGCACACACGGCTGTCTGTCTGTCTGTCTGTCTGTCTTTCTGAGCCAGGCCGGGGCCCCAGTAGCAGCCTGATGTCGGATCTTGTTAGAAGTGAAGCGCTCGGCCCACCCAGGCCTGCTCGGTCAGAGACTCAGGGTGAGGCCCCTCAATCCGTGTGTGCTCACAAGTCCTCAGGGGCCCCCGGGGATTTAGAAGCCCTAATTTAGGCCAAAAAGAAAACTTCTTGAGGGATGAAGCCATGAAGACAAGAAGAGGTCTGTTCCCTCCCCAGACCTGGGGCCAGCCCGGTGTCATCAGGACCCCGCTGCCGCCCTGCAGCTTGCAGACTCAAAGGTCTACCCATGAGCCAGGGCTGAGGCGCTCCTTTGCTCTGTGCCCCGGGGCCGGCTGCAAGCAGATAGGCAGGAGCAGGGCACCAAGGGGCACCAGGCTGTGAGCATCTCAGGAAGCGGAGAGGGAGGCAGGAGGCCAGGGAAGTGAGGGGCCCCAGGACAGAGTGAGGACGAGCAGGCCGGGCCCTAGGGTGTGGGTGCCAGGGCCACGGCAGCAGTGGGGAGGAGTCCACCAGGCAGGGAGAAACCACGCCAAGGGCCTGGGGCAGGAAGCCCTCCGCAGACTTGGCCCCGCCAGTGAGGGGCGGCAGTTCACGCGGGGCCTGGGTGGCCCCTTGTCCGGCACCTCTGAGGGCGGGGGGCGCTGCACTGGAGACCTGCCTGGATGCCTGCTTCCTGGCTGGACCTAGGGCAGGTTGCTGACTGCCTGGGCCATTCGGAGACTGTTTCCCCAGCTACACCCAAGCCGGCCACTTCCAGGGCAACTCAGAGGGCCCAACCCAGGGAGGGGCGTTTGGGAGCAGCTGCCCAATCAGAGGCCGCACATGCATCTCCTGGGGGCTTCTCAAGGTGGGTCTGGGTTGGGGCCGAGCCTCTGTCCTGCAGCCAGCTCCCTGGTGATGCCCGGAGCAGCCCTCTTCCTGCTGGGCTCTGCTCAGTGCCCGGCTGTGTGCAGCCCGTCCTCAGCTGGGCACTCCCAGGCTTGTGGCCTCCCAAGGGCACCGCTTCCTGTCCCGTGGGCCACGCAGTGGGCGCGGGGACAGGACCCCCCCCCCCCCCGCGGAGGGGCGGTCACTACCTCAGCTCCCAGGCAGGGGTACGCCTTCATCTGCTGACTGTTCCAGGAATCGGTGGTTTTAGTGTGAAAACTCTTGATTCCTAAGCTTTGGGCCAGACTGACCTGCGCTGATGTCAGATTTACTGTGTAAATCCAGGTCCTGCCACCAAAACTCCTCAGTTTGTCTTCTTACTTTCCTCTCTTCTGTTTTCTGGGCATTTCTTCTCTTCTGTTTTTCTACTGATTCAAAGAACTTTCTTGTGTCAGCAAGGAGTGCTTTTTCCTATGACATCTACATTTATTAAACTTTTGGAGGTATAATTGATATACTTGTTATGAGCCAGAAAACTGAAATGAAATTGTTTTATTAACGTGTAAGAATAAATGATGGATAAAATAACCCAAGAGGGGAAAAAATGTGATTGACACACGCTTACACACATACACAGACCCACAGATACACAGACACACAGGCACTGATACACACAGACACACGTACACACAGGCACATGCACACAGACGCACGCACACAGACACAGACACACAAGTGCCAGTGTGTACATGTTTTCGCGTGCGGTCTCCCCCTCAAGGATTATGAGAATCACGTGACTTGTTCTGGGGAGGGTCTCCCGTAACTCGTCCGGATGGGTTTCCGTCAGGAAGTGTCTGTAGCGGCCTGTCGGGGGCGGGTGGGCCGAGCAGGTGTGGCTCACCCTGTGGTCCTGCAGAGGCACTGAGTCTCCTGTGGGATTCTGATCCTCGGCTGTGACTCAGACGTGACAGACGGAGTAGCTCCCATTTGTGCCAGAGGAGACTGAGTAGGAGAAGATAAGTAACCGCCCCAAAAAGAAAAAAATGTGTTTACCTGGACACGGGTGACCAGGGGGCGACCCTGGAGACGGGGGCACAGGCGGCTGCCGCCCCTGCGCTTACGGCATTACTTACCCCCCCCCCCCCCCCGGTGGGGAGCGGGTGACGCAGACTGGCCGTGAGGGCCCAACGGAAGGGGCTCTGGACAGAGGGCAGGGCCGAGCGCCCCCGAAGCCCAGCGAGTGCTGGTGAACAGGGTGGCCACGGCCCTGCTGACCTTCAGGTGCACAGGGAGCCGTCCCAGGTAACTGGGGCAGCCATGTGATCTGAGCTCGGGTCGTGGAGCGGGAGGCGGGCAGAACCTTCCAGAAACCAGCGAGGCCCTTCCCATCCCTGCACCACTTCCCGGAGCAGCGAGCTGGCCGCCCCGTGCGAGGGGATGCGGGTCCTTGTCCTGGTTGCACCTCCACCGCCCGGGAGCCCGTCCCGCCAGCCGCACTCCGAATCGGGACACCCTGTTTGCATTGAGTCTTTCTAGCAGCTCGGCCCAGGCAGCACTTTAGAACCACCCAGGAGCCTTGAAAACTGGGCCAGTCGGGTCAGGGTCCCTGCGGTGGCGTGAAGCAGGGGTCACCTGGACTCGCGGGGTCATCCTTGCGCAGTGACAGCCTTGTTTCCGTGGGTTCTGTCACCCCTCTCCTTGCAAGGGAGGGGAGACCTGCCCCTGGTGAGGGAGGGAGGCCCACCCAGGGAGAGCAGCACACGGAGTGTAACATCCTTGAACCTGTTCTGTGCAGTCAACTGCCTGGATCAGCACGTCTGGAAGTCCCCGGAGAGCGTCGCTTTGATCTGGGAGCGCGATGAGCCTGGAACCGAAGTGAGGATCACCTACAGGTACGCAGTGTCCCCGATGGTGGGCGTCTCTGTGCCCGGCACCGGCCCCGGGCTGTGAACAGGCGGCGGCCTGGCCCGCTCATCCACAGGGGTGATACTTGGAGTCTTTAGGTCCCGCGGCAGGAGCCGGTCTTTGGAGACAAGTATGACGAATGTTCAGGGCACAGGACAGTTCCTGGCACCGTCCTGCGTGCCTGTGACTGACTCTGGGTGGGCGGTTATCTGCATATCGGGGCCGTGTTGCCACTCCGGAGCTGGCCTCTGCTCTGGGGAAGAGCAAACACGAACATGCGCTGAACGAAACACACGCCGGGGCGACAGCGGCGCAAGCAGCAGGCATGTCTTTAAAAAGGGCCACACCTGACGTTTGTATCTGTGAGGCCTCAAGTTCCTCATGTGTTCGACGTGCCAGGCGGCCTTCTGGACGCTGCTTGCGTGTTGGGGGTGGAGGAGACCCGGTGTCCGGGGCCAGGCCCTGGCCTTCCCAAGGCGCTGCCCTTCCCGGGACGGCCTTGCTCCCGGTCTCTGTGGCCTGTCGCTGCTGAAGATGCCTTCGCTCAAGCATCCACACACTTTCAGCACCATCTCAGCTTCACCGTGAACACAGTCTTGGGTCCCTTCACCCCTCCATCAAGTAGTTGTGGGTGACACTGTCCTGGTGGGTGGCCGCCGCGCTTCTTGTCCAGTCATTCCTCCAGTGTCCCTGAGTGCACGGTACCATTAAGGCAGGTGGAGGAATGCTGTAGTCACAGGTGGTCCCCAGCCACACGGCCGAGTGTAGCCAGGTGGTCACTTTGGGTCTCAGCAGTCAGAGAGGCCTCTCTGAGGAGTGGCGTTCAAGCTGAGGTCCTGGGAGACGGGGTGGGGGTGGGCCATCCAGGCCGGAGCAGGGTGGCCAGGGAGCAGAGTGAGGTGCAGGTACACAGGGCTGGGGCAGGGGAGCCAAGGGACGTGGTAGTGGGAGGATGTTCAGATGGACAGGTCCAGACCCCGGGGCTGAGCACAGCAGTCGCCCGTCCCTTGGGGACCCCAGGTGTCCTGCCAGTTTTTCAGACTCCGGTTTTATCACAGACCAAGTGCACCAGCCCTTGCGAAGCTGTAGTCAAGGTGACCCCTAGATGCAGGGGTGACGCCTGTTAGTCTGCCGTGGCTACAGTTAGCGGGCACTGCCCTGCTTGTGCCTCGCCCGCCCCCAGCACTCCTCGCGGTCACAGTCCATCCCAGCCCTTCCTGCTGGTCACCTCCCTGACCTGGGTCCCTGGACAGACAGCCTCCTGGCTCTGTGTGGCCCACAAAGCCATCGTGGCCGGCGCCTCAGGCCTGCGCACTGGAGTTGGGGGCAGGGCTCCAAAGACCCAGCTGCTCCCACTCGTAGAAGATCACGGCTCTCTGCGGGGCTCGGGGGTGTGGAGGGGGTAAGGCAGCCCAGCCGTGGACTGATCTCCTTCTGTCCTCCAGTGGGCCACCCCCGGGCCCGTGTTGGGCAGAGTCTGCGAGCCGTGCTCAGCCAGCCTGCCGAGTATGTGGTTGTAACCATGGGGGCAGCTCAGGACTGCAGCCAGCTGGTTAACACAAAGAACAACTTCATTTCCATTGCAAAGCAGCCCAGGGCAGGGGACAAATGTCTAAGTACATGGAAGGAATTTATTATCCTCTCTAAAAATAAACAGACTCGGCCTGAAATGGTTTTACACACTTGAGCCGGTCTCGGTGCCAGGTGCCTGTTACCTACTGTTTGCGTGAAAGGAGAATTGTGTGTCTGCAAGGGCAGCTGCTCTGAGGCACTGGGGTTAATCATTGTCCTGGTCATGTTAGGGTTTTGCTGTGAGGTTTTCTTCCTTGTCTCGGAGGACTGCCCGCACTTCAGGGCTCGCTGTCCTGCCAGCACACAGACTGCCACTAGAATGAGTGCATTCCTGCCAAGTGTCCCACGTGGTAGCACCCAAGGTGCCCCGGATGGTCACAGGCCTCAGGGGCCTGAAGACAAGTTCCAGACCTGCAGCCTGAGCCGTGGAAGGAAACCGCATGGGGCTGCAGTTCCAGGGGCTGGCGTTTCCTGGGGACCAGGCCACCTCGTCTGTCGGAAGCTGAGGACCCATCTCCTGTGCCAGGTGGCCAGACAGCTCCTCAGGGTCTGCTGGGAGCTTTGAGGAGGTACATTTCTGAAGAGTCATCACAGAGCTTGTGATGGGAACCCACTCTGCCCCAGCTGTTGTGGCACCCTGCCCAGCCCAGGAGAGTGGCACGGTCCCTGGGCTTGGCAGATGGCGCGTGTGCATACCCACCCTGCGTACACTTTAAACGTGCTCCTTCTCCGTGCACGTTTCTACAGCCTGCGCCTGTGCCCCAGGATCCTTCCTGGAGATGCTCTCCGGGCTGCGGGGACCGCCCTGTTTCCGCCCTGGAGGTTGGGCTGCTGCCTGAGGGCCACGTAGCCTTCGAGGATCTGAATACCAGCAGATCTGAATGCCATTGTATATTTGCGGCCGCAGCTCCCTGGGGCAGGGAGGCCTGGTGGGACCAGCTTTGGGAACCCTGGGGGGCCCACGTGTTCTCATTCTGCCCCCACCCCACCTGCCCCATCGGTTCCTTCCCTCTGCAGCACCAGCTGGCGCTGGGCCAAGGCCCTGGGGGCACACTGGGCAGTGTGGTAGGCCGCCTGCTGGCGCGGGCCGCCTGGGTCTGGGAAGAGGACAGCCTCCTTCATGTGCGGTGCTCACTCCCGGATGGGAAGCTGGCCGGGGCAGCGTGGGATGACCTGCACACATCTCCGATGGCCTGCACACACTGCCTGGGGAAGAGGGCCACCTGTGACCCCAGCCTGGGGCAAGGGCCAGAGGGCCGCCTAGCTGACTTTCATCCGTCCTCTACTGGGAGGTGTGCTGAGAACTGGCCTGAGGAAGCTGTTCTCCCCAGCAAGCCAGCAGGACGGCCAACCTGGGCCCCTGGCACTGCCTGAGGCCTCCAGGGCCAGGGCTGCAGAGGCCAGGCGGCACAGATAACCTGGGCGGCTCCCCGAGGCTGTGCGGCCAGATAGCCCCGGGCCCGGTCCTTCCAGCTGTCCCCACGCCTCTTTCGCAGGAAGGTCCTTCCCATCCAGTTCAGGCAGATTCCAGAGGCCCTGGGGGTGGGAATGTGCAGAAACACAAACCTCTTCCTCGAGGTGGATGGTGGTGATTCAGGACCACTGTCTGCCTGGAGCCTGGGGTCTGGGCCAGGGATTTCCAGGCTGGGGACGGGCAGAGGGCGAGGAGCAGGGCACACAGCTGCGGCTGGTCCCAGCGTCCCTGCACATAGGGACTCTTGGGGGTGGGGGGGTGCATGGTCCACCAGACAGAGGAGAAGGCCGTCCGAGAGTGTTCACCAGGCTCTGAACTAGGATCTGCTGTCTGAGTTCTCTGAAGAGGGGTCCAGAGGTGACCCTTTTAATTAAGCTGTGACAGGTTTCCGCCCTGGCCGGGACCTCCTCTATGAAGGAGGGATGGGGCGAGGCCAGCGCTGCCCCAGCCCTGGAGGCTGGGCCCGTGTGGTGACGGCCAGGCTGTGCAGCAGGGCTGGGCACCCGGGCTGCGGGGGAGGGGGCACACCTGAGCCGAGTGGGCCCGGCCTCGGAGGCAGTGATGTCTGTGGTCATTCACCCGGGTCCTGTTACTGCAGGAGGTTGTGCACAGTGTCCCGAGGAACAGAGGGGACATCAGGTGCCCCTGCCCTGCCTGCCTCAGAGCCCCTCGGTGGGCATGGAGGATGGCCCCTCCCTGGCAAGTTGGTGGGGCCCTGGGCGTTACTGGTCCCTAACTTGCACCGGGAGTACAGGGTGGGGCCTGGCCTTTGGGGCGCCCCTCTGTCTGGGGCAGGCCGACGGGCCCCTGTGGGCAGAGGGGGCCGTGCAGTCTGAAGTCTGGCTGCACCTCCCCAGAGGCTGGCTTGTGCCCCGGGCCCTGGGCGTCTTCATATCAGGCCACTTGTTAAGGTCACGGAAGTGTCTCCGCGGGGCTCTGGCGGGAGGAAGCAGGAAGTCTCGCTCAGAGAAGAGTCTGAGGAAGTCCTGGGGGGTGGGCTTGAGAAGCAGAGGAGGGGTGGCGTGTGGATGAAGGCCAAGGGGCAGTGGCCGGCCTGCGCGCCGTTGGGGGGACGTGGCCAGGTGCGTGGAGGCCTGTGCTTGCCTGCTTTGTCCCCGGCTGCGTGTGACCTGGAGCAAGGCTCCACCTCTCTGACCATCTCTTCTCTGCAAAATGGAGACTTGCTTCTCTGCTGGGTGGCTGTGTGTTGAGCAGTGCCCGGGGGTGAGAGCCCAGACTGGGGCCTGGGGGGGAGAGTCTGTTCTAGTGAAGCTCGGGGCCAGCTGAAGGGAGGTCAGCGAGGGTTTCAGATTCGACGAGGGAGGGGCACGGGGTGGACGTGTGGCTGACGGGGCCGGGAGGGCTGGGACGGGAGTTTCCGGAGGAGAACCTGGGGTCGCTAAAAGGCAGCCTGACCTCTGCTCTTGCTCTTTTCTCCTCAGACTTAGCGCAGTTTGCAGTGAGCGAGTGCCTTTGTTAAAATACTAGAGCAGCTGGCGGGGGGGTTCGTTACCTGGAGTAATGAGTCGATGGTGGAGTGCTTTGGGGTGAACCAGACCTGGGGTCGGGGGTGGGGGGCGGGGGCTGTCAGGCAGGGCAGTGGGTTTGTCGGGTGGGCTCCCAGTGGCTGCCCCGCAGACTTCTGAGTAACTCCGACGGCAGAGCTTGGTCGGGAATTCCCATGCTGGCTCCCAGAACCCAGCAGCAGCCTGGGGTTACTTGGATGCAGCTGGTTTTACACGAGCGTTTAACTTTCCTTAAGACTTTGGCTCCAGATTTTGAAGCTGGGGAGTGCTTTGAATCCTTCTATACCTGACATTATTTTTCTTTTGTTTTCTTTTGGGCAAGCCAAGGCTCTTGGAGTTTCACATTGTACAGCTCCTCCATCTTGGGACTGCGGCCAGGGGGACCCCCACAGAGTCCACCTCCTTGACGGGGCCCTCTCTGGGGGTCTTCTGGCCCCCCTGGAGCTGGGTCCCTGCTTTTGTGAAGCCCCTCAGTGCAAGGGACGCTGGGGGGCGGTGGGTTGTGGGAGATGGAGGGGCGCCGTGTGGGTGGGTGTGGAGGTTCCTGTGGGGGAGGACCGCAGTCTTCCAGGAGGGGCTCATGTTCCCGCGGGGCGCTTGGCTTCTTGGGCTGATGTGGGGTGGACCTGCGCTGGGTTCCCACCTGGGCAGCGTGGAGGTGGCTGCTTGACCCTTCCCTGGGTCCTGACGGTATGCCGGTCATGCTGCCCCCCCCCCCCCCCCGGCCACTTGGTCTCCCGGCTGGCCAGACTTCAGGAGGTGGAAAATCAAGGCTTTAGGAAGGAGCAGCTGGGCTGGCAGCCGTGAGACGCTGCGGGGCTGCCCTGGGGATCGGGGGACGTCCGGACCCCAGTGCCCTCTGTGCTGGACCCTCCATCTGCTGCCTGGGACCCGCTCCCAGGAGGGTTACCCGGAACCAGCCCGCAGTGGACGGCTGCCCTTCCCAGGCCCAGGCTGCCCCGATGTGTGGGCCCCCAACACCTAGAATCTTAGCTGGGATTCGGGGCACCCTTGGCTGTGAAGAGCAGGACCATGGCCCACCAAGCCTGGGGGGTACTCAGGCTCATCCAACTGGAGGGGCCAGAAGCAGGGTTTGGTCCAACGGAGTCTGGTCCGTGTGACATGCTATGGATCCCACCTGGCAACAGGCCTGCAGGTGTGTGCAGACAGCATGCCTTCACCCTTCCCCCGACCAGGGCATGCGTTCCTGCTAAAAGCAGTGGGGAGGAGGGGTCAGGCGGCCTCCCGGAGGGACAGGGGCCGGCTGCTGGACAAGCGGGGCCAAGGGCTGGGGGTCCTGGTGTGAAGTCCTGGGACCGTGAGGAGCAGAAAGTGCTTGTGCTCAGGGGTCACCGTGGGCACCAGGGGAGGGGCGATGGGCTGTGGCTGCCTGGCCCCGGGAGCTGTCTTGACCTCATCTGAATCTAGGAACCAGATGTGAGGAGGCCGGGCAATTTCCCAGCCACAATCCAGGGAGACTTCCCCTGGGAAGCTGGGCGAGGTTTCTGGGCTGTCGGCGGATGGGCGGATTGTTTGCTCCGTGTCTGGGCCGACAGCCCCGTTCTCCTTGCTGGTTGTGCCTGGCCTGGGGTTGCCAGCCACAGGAGCCTCTGGGGTTCTTAGCGCGTTGGCACTGGCTCCCTCGACGAGAGTGCGGCTCTGAGTCTGGAAAGGAAAGAACTTCCTTTCCGGAGACGAGACTCAGGCTGAAGGCTAGCGCGAGGTCTGGAGGAAGCCGGGCATGAGTGAGGGGGGAGGACGGACCTTTTCTCGAGTGCTGCCTGTCCCACTTCTGGGCCACAAGGGCTGTGTTGGTGGGAGGGAGACTCAGGCCCAGGGAGCGGGGCCCTGGGGCCGGTGGTTCCCAACGCGGGGCTCAACACTGAACCATGAAGGAAAGCACCCCCCACCCCCCTCCCCGTTCTGCTCCGTCCTCATTGGAGAAAGGCTCCACTTAATGACTGCAAGGTGGTGGGGTGATGCAGCAGGTGGCGGATGGCGGGGTGCACAGAGCCTGGCGGGTGGGCCTGCCCCCTCCAGCCTCTCGGAACCCAGGCCCCCGCGGAGCGCCGGGAACCTGCTGGGGACAGCAGCCTTGACTGGATGGGGCAACCACAGACCCACCCCACCCCAGAGCTGGCCAACACCCACCCCAGGGGCCAAGCAGGTGGGCCTGCAGGGGAGGGCTCGCGAAGGCATCTGAATGACTGGGAGTCTCATTCACCCTGAGCCCGTGACCGGATACCTGCAACTTACACAGAAGCAAACTGGCATTTTCGCTCCCCTCTTTCTCTTAAGGAACCACCGATTTTCATCAATTTTCTTTTTCTGCCATTTTCTGCAATAATTACAGCCAGTGTTTACAGGACGTCTTTGTAGTGCCTGGGACTGCACATTTGGTCCCATCTGAAGTCGGTTCCGGCTTGTAAACCACAGAAACGTGTTTCTCACGGATGTGGAGGCTGGAAGTCCACGGCCAAGGTGCCAGCATGGTCTCCTGCGGGGGAGGCCCTCCTCCTGACCACGCCTTCTATCTGTGTCCTCACAGTTGTAAGGAAGGGGGCGCTCTGTGGGGTGGCTGACCCCCTCAGAGGGCTCCGCCCTCGTGCCCAGATCACCTCCCAGAGGCCCCCTCTCCTACTGCTGTCATCTTTGGGGTTAGGGTTCCGCAGACATTTGGAGCACAGGAGTCCTTCCAGCCACCTTGCCGGTGGTCCCGCTATTCGGCCATTCTGTGCTTGGGACAGCAAGGCCTGGGGGTGTTGGGGGGGTCAGATCGCGGTCATGGAAGCACTCACTCCTGAGTCCAGAGCTTTCCAGGACGTCCCACAGTGTGGTAACGCCTTGTCTTCTGTGAGGGGCACAGAGAACGTGCAGCCCCAGTGACGCCAGGTTCACCCGCTGACTTGTCAGCAGCGGCACCCTGCTTGTTTCCTGGGAACCCACAGTGTGTCCGGGGCCTTCTGGGCCGTGGCAGCTTGGGCGTCTTCGTGTTGCTGTGTGGCTCCCGCTTTCTGGGTCCCTGCAGCTTCTCTCTGCCCAGAGCCATGGTCACAAGACCCAGTCATGACGTGGGAGGAATTTCATACTTGGGCTGTGCGCCCGCTCAGCTGAATTTCCTGGGCGTCTGTCCTGGAGGCAGTTCGTAGGAGCGTGGGCAGGCGTCCTCGCCTCAGACCAGATTTAGCAGCTACAGTAATATCTGGGCCAGAGGCATCGGCCAGGATGGAAGCGGTGGGTCCCGAGCCTGCCGGCCCTCAGCGAGCCCCGCCTGCCCTCTGCCTTCCCTGGAGAAGGGGTCCCTCTGGCCGGGTCCCGCTTCCTGAAAGCTGATCCATTCTTCTCTCACCGCCTCCGTCGTCCAGAAACGGCTCACCGAAGAGAATACCCGAGTCTGGAGGAGTCTGTGGAGGGACGATGTGTCCTGTCCAGTCCTGTGCCTGGACCGTGACGTTGACCCTGCCCGCCGCTCGGCACCCAGGCCTTCCACCCTCACACCCACGCGATGCCCTGGATTCCTTCCCTGATCGGCAGAATGAAGCGAAGAGGACGGTAGCCGGGGTTGGCCTGTGAGTGGGGCGGCCCTGCCCATTGCCGTCTGGAAGGGCACAACATCTCCTTCCCGTGTGACCCTCCTTCGGCTGCAGGAAGCCGGCAGGCGTGTGCGGAGTGGAAAGGCGCCCATGGTGAGGCTCCGGTCACCCTGTGCCTCTCGTCCCTTCTCACTGCCCAGCTGTTCCCTGCCATTCAAGATGTTTGCTGTGCACCTTCTCTGAGCTCGGAGGTCTAGACCCTGGGAGGAAGGCAGTGGACAAGCCCCAGTCCCTGCCTGAGTAGAGCTGGTTCTCACTGGGCGGATGGGCAGCGGGGAGGGGTCTCTTGGCCGGTGTCTGTTCAGTGAGCACCGTGAGCCAGAGCAATTGTGGCAAGGACACAAGTCGTGCGTTCCCGATTTGTTCCTTAAATGCAGCAACACAACACACCCACACGGCTCATCTTACTTTACTTATTTTCAATAGTAACCATGGAAAAACAGCTTTGATTGGAAGACAGATAAATAAAAGTACAGCGTATTTCTTCCTGTCTCTTCTGAACTCTGTTTCCAGATGTGTCCTGTTTTGGACCGAGCTGGGCAGAGGTGCCTTTCTTTTGTCTGAGCTCGGGCGGGAGTCAGGTTGGTTCACACACTTATGGTCGGATTAGCACTGGGTTGACGTGGTTCCCAGCCGGACCTAAGGGTTGGCTGTAGAAGTCTCCTTTGTCCTGAGGCCAGGCAGCGTTTTGCTGGTGTTCAGCACCATGAATACACTCGAGGCCAGTCTGTGTATCTGTGCCGGTTGTTTGCACACATCCACGTGGAAGGCTTGGCCCTGAGTGGTCCACACCGCAGACAAAAGTAGATATCTTGCTCTGAGCCCGAATAGCAAATAGACTCTCTCTGCGCTTGACAACAGAGCTCTAGCTTGCTTTGCTGAGTTCGTTTCTAAGAGTGCTGCATGTCGCTGTCTCTCGGAAAGACCCCGCAGGCAAGGAGGAAGCCAGTGTTTCCGGTGGCAACAGCCCAGAGTACTGGTCACTGAGGGGCTGAATTATCTTTTTGGTACAGAAACAGCATTTCAGTTTGTGAAAGTCTGAGAAGTCACAAATGTCTGAGAACAGCTTTTGAACAGTCTTTGAGAACTTGCAGTATTTGGATCACTTGAAGAACACTAACTTTTCAGTGATTTAAAGACCTAGGTTTGCTGACCTTATTTTCCAGTCTGGAGGAGATTGCTCATGAGAACAAAGGCTTAAAATGATAAATCCAAGTTTAAAAAAATTACGGGTTCGGTGGAAAGATGTGTAGAAGTTGCGATAGAATTAAACGGAGACAAATGGATAGTCCGGAAAGTCTGGATTTAAAAAATGAACCCCCTGACTGTGGTGCCGGGAAGCTCAGGTTAGTGTCCCCTTCCATAGGTGGGACTGGCCGATCGGCTAGTGACCTCACGTGGAATGTGGGCCGCCTGTGTCGGGCGTTTAAAACTGACATGGCAGGAAACACACAAGCCACTGCAGCTTGCTCTCCAGACCTTCCCAGGGCTCTGGGCCAGCTGCCCAGCGCTGACCACCAGGCACCTTCTGCCCCTGAAGGGAACCCTTTTCCCTTTGCAGCCTTGCCCCTTCCCCCCACCCCCCACAGCCAGCCTTTCCAGGAAGCTCCCCTGCTGCCCTCAGCAACTCAGCACCAAGCTGAGGTGAGACGTGCCCTTCGCACTCCGCTGTGCCTTCACTCTGGGGAGCTGTGCCACAGGGGGACCCTTTCCCTCTCGTTTCTTTTGTCTGATGCCCTGTTCACCCCCATGGCGCCTGGAACCGAACGTTTAACATCTTAGGAATCCACCAAGGTGAGCCAGCCGATTTTAGTAATTTTAGAAAGTAATTTCAAACAAAGACATCTGATGGTGAAGATGACCCCCTACTGGACGTCTGCTGGGGCCCCGAGTGGGCGCCGGACGGGGCACCAGTGAGCGGCACCTTGGTCCTCCTGAAAGCCATAAGGAGAAAGATGGGGTCCCGCTGGAGCGGCGAGGTTCCTCCCAGGCAGGAGTCTGCGCGGAGCCCAGGCTGCGCCCCGTCACTGAGCCAAACTCGGGTCTGCTTGCCACCCGAGTGCGCAGTGAAGCCAGCCTGCTGGTGCGGGGCTGTGAGGAAGGAGAGTGCAGCGTCCATCGCAGGCTCCAGACGAGGAGTCCAGGGCAGCCTGTCCAGACTCCATGAGGGGTTTCAGCAAAGCATCTTTAAAGGCCACACGAGGGAGGGGAGACCAGGGCTTGTGGCCCCTCGTGCGCTGTTCTCTGACTGGCTGATGTGAGCTAACAGGGCGGTGTCGCAGGTCAACAGTGTCCAGCCCAGGCTTCCTGGGTCTGGGGACTATGTGCTCATGGTCATCAAGGAATTTACTTCTTCCACTTGGTGGGCTTTCAGCATCAGACCCTGTTACCTGGTGCTTCAGAGGGGAGGGAAAGCAGGGGGTCTGTCAGGTAAGGCCCCTCGGGTCCTGCTGACACACCAGTGGTCTGCTCTGGTCTTGTCTCCTCCACCCTCTGCTCCAGCTCCCAGCTCCATGCCCCCAGCTCCACGGCCCCAGCTCCATGCCTTGGGCTCCAGTCCCAGCTCCACGCCCTCAGCTCCACGTCCCCAGCTCCATGCCCCCAGCTCCAGTCCCAGCTCTGTTTCCTGGAGGCCCTTGCCCGGCTGCCCCTTCCCTTTCTGTGGGCTTGGCCAGCGGGAGGATCCACGCAGATGGGGCAGCCTCACTCTGCCCTTGTTGCCAGCTCTTTCTGTTAAATAACAAATACAGTAAAAAACACGCAGCGAAAATGGGAAGTGGCTGATCATGTGCCAAGCTGGGCTGAACCTGACCACGTGAGGATGGAGCTGAACTTAGTGTTCTGCCCTTCGGCAGCTTTCTGCCACTTCTGGTTCTGCTCCAGGTCCCTGGTTTCCAGAGCTGACTGTCACCCTCTCCGAGTGGGCTGAGGTGGGTCACTGCCTCCCAATCCAGCCAGCTTGTTCAGGAGGACACTGCGCTCAGGCTGGCGGGCCGAGCCTCGTGATCAGCCCGGGTGTGGAGGCAGGGGCCTCGAGGGCACGAGAGGCGAGGGCCGGGTTGTCTCAGGCCCCCCGCACTTTCGGCGCTGGTGGAGAACACAGGCCTCCCACCACCCCGGCCCTGCTCCCCAAACCACTGCGGCTCCGCAGAGTTGGGGTCCCCTGTCCTGCAAGACCTGCGCTTACCCAGAAGACTGGGCCTCACTGAGGCCAGTGGCCTCTGAGGGCAGGTGTGTCCAGAGCCTAGGGCAGGAGCCCTGCTCTCACTGGACGCAGGACCCTTGGTTTCCGTTGGCAGTGTGGCTGTGAGTCTGTGTGGGTGGCAGCCTGCTTTCTGGAAAGAGGCTTCCATGCAGCAGGTGCTGGAGTGGCTGTTCCCCTCCAGGCTGGCGGGCCTGGGCTGCGGTTTGCAGAATTCTTCCACCCAAACTGCCCTGTGCTCTGGCCCTCCTCGGGCCTGACTGACCCCCCTTCCTTGTGCCCAGGGAACTGCTGGAGACCACGTGCCGCCTGGCCAACACACTCAAGAGGCATGGAGTCTGCCGAGGGGACCGCGTGGCCATCTACATGCCTGCCTCCCCGCTGAGCGTGGCTGCGATGCTGGCCTGCGCTCGGATCGGAGCCGTCCACAGCGTGGTCTTTGCTGGCTTCAGTGCAGTGTCTCTGACGGGCAGGATCAATGACGGTGAGCAGCAGGCTTTGGGATTGCGGGGGAAACCTGGGCCCCCCGGCCTTGAGGGGCTTCGAGTGGCACAGACTCTACTCACAGTCACACGTACACACGACAGACACCGCCGGGGATAGACTGGCTGAGTGAGCCTGTGCCATGTGAGCTTCCATCTGAGTGGGTGGGACGTGGCTAGGTGAAGAAGGCTGGAAGGCCCCAGGTGGAGGGGAGGGAGTAGGTTCCGGAGGGGCGGGGGGAGCACAGATGTGCGGGGGCCTGGAGGGGGCTGTGTGCTGCGGGGCAGGGGGCGCCGAGGCTGGGCAGGTGCAGGGAGGCCCCCCAGGTCACCCGCAGGAAGGCTTCTGTGCTGAGGAGTGAGGGGCGGACCACCTCCGGGACAGGTGTGCAGACCCGTGCTGGCTCCTCCTGGTGTCGGAGTGCTGAGTGCTGAGCGGTGGCTTCAGATCTTGCAGCCTGACCCCTGCTCCTTGAGATTCTAGAGAGTTCTCTGAGCTGGCTCCCCACGGAGGGGGCCGAGTTCTGGGGGCTTTGGGGAGTTCTTCGTGTTTCACAGGAGACCTGCCTTCGGGCGACCGCCCGAGCTCAGGGCAGAGTTCTCAGCCCCCAGCCGAGCACCCTCTTCAGAGCAGACTGGGGCTTTCTGCTCCCTGTCAGCGTCTCCCTTCTTCTCCAGGGGGTGCTGCCACTCCCTTCCCTCTCACTCCCTCTCCCTCTGTAGCGCCCACCACGTGCTAGGCGTCATTCTAAGCAATGTGCAGGGGCCATTCCTTTAATTTTAACTTAGTCCCTCTGGGGCCTGAGAGAGCCCTGCTCCCCCGCACCCCCGAGCCCTGGGCGTGTTGGGCCCCAGGTTCCCGCCCGAGGGGCACACTTGGGCAGGGAGGCCGCAGACAGGTGGGCACCGGGTGAGGCCTGTGCCTTGGAGGCTGGAGCTCCAGCCCCAGGATGGGCAGGGCCGCTGCTTCTCCAGGGTGTCCTGAGCCTTGTCTCTCATCCCCTGGAGAGGGGTCCCTTTCTATCTGCTGGGCCGTCCCCTTCCTCCCGGACAAGGCGTTTCCCTGGACAGTCGCAGCTCCGGGATGTAGGCCTGGAGAGTTGTGGGCAGGCTCTGTCCACCTGACCTGGTTTCCCCAGGGTGACCGACGGCCAAGGTCTGAGGAGCACGGAGCGTGTGCAGCCGGGGCCTGGCGCGCGGGGCTGAGGACACTGCCCTTGGCGGCCGGGTGGTTGGAGTAGCTCTTCCACCCAGGCGAAGGCCTGTGCTGGCGGGTTCTCAGGCAGCCCGCAGGGCTGTGCGCCCACAGGGCCCTGGGCGGGAAGAGGCTGTGAGTGTGTCTCCAGAAAGCACGTGTCAGACGGGAAGCTGGGGGAGAGGGTGGCTCAGGTGGGGTCTCCTCTGGCAGCGGCCCCGAGGCGAGAGTTCAGGTGCAGGCGGTCCCCATGGGAGGGGGTCCTGCGGAGGCTGTGGGCTGTGGGGAGTGAGGCCGGGCGGGGAATCAGCCAGGCCAGCGTCTGCAGCGGGTGCCCAGGGCTCGGACCTGCGGGGAAGCTCTGGGAGGAGATGGGGCCCCGCGTGAGGATGACCCGGAGGGGTGGGAGTCCGGTGAGGGCTGCTGGGGCAGGTGGTTCCCCAGCTTGCCCGCCCGGGGCTCCGAATCAGCCCTCGGTGCAGAGCTTGGTGCAGGTCTGAGGGCTGCTGTGGGTGGCAGCACGGCAGCCGGACAAGTGTTCCAGGCTCTTCCTTAGGGGCCAGTTGTCCAGCTGCCCATCTCAGCCCTGAGCCCTCCCGGTGGTCCCTGGTTGGGGCGTGCTGGACGGTGGTCTGGCTGGCCCCTCACCTGGGAGGGCCTGGGGCAGGCTGGAGGGAGTGGAATTTTGGAAGCCTTGCACTTCCAGTGGCTTCTCTCCAGTTGCACCTCCCAGAGCTGGGAAAAGGCTGGCAGCTGTGCACCGGGCATGAAGGTTGCGGGGCAGGCAGAACCCTCACTTGTTCCTGTTGCCTCTTTTGCTGGAGGTGGACTTTCTCCATCCACCCTTGGGCCTGGAGTGTGTGGCTGTCGGCTGGGGCCTGAGAGTCAGTTGGGGAGGAAGCTGCCAGCCACACCCGCGTTTGTTGACAGCCAAGTGCAAGGTGGTCATCACAGTCAACCAGGCACTGCGGGGCGGGCGCGTGCTGGAGCTGAAGAGGATCGTGGATGAGGCCGTGAAGCACTGCCCGAGCGTCCAGCACGTGATGGTGGCCCACAGGACGGACCGCAAGGTGTACATGGGGGATCTGGACATACCCCTCGAGCAGGTGGGTTTAGCACACTTGTACAGCGCGAAGGGAGGAGGTGGTTCTTGGGTTCATGGGGTCTGGGTCTTGTCATCGCGGCTCTCGGTCTGGGTCCCGCAGAGGTGCCCAGGGCTCCCCTGTGGTATCTCATGGGCTTCCCTCCATGCTGGGAGCCCACAATCCTAGAGAAACACTTAATGTGACAGAAATGCTCGGCTCAGTCTGATTTGGAATGGAACCTGGGCAGGCTGGAGAAGGTGAAGTCCGCCCCGGGTCTGCTGAGCCCTGCAGCCATGGGAAGAGGTGTTCCTGGTGAGGGCGGCGAGGTCACTGCCCTGGACGGGCCGTCTGTGTCTTCTCCTTGCAGGCAATGGCCAAGGAGGAGCCTGTGTGCGCCCCGGAGAGCATGGGCAGCGAGGACATACTCTTCCTGCTGTACACCTCGGGGAGCACCGGGAAGCCCAAGGGCCTTGTGCACACGCAGGCGGGCTACCTGCTGTACGCCGCCCTGACGCACCGGGTACGGCCGGCGCCCCGTGGGGCTGCGGGCCGAGGGGAGTGGCTGGGGGGCAGTTCCCGCGAGCGGCTGCTCCTTGTGTGGTCACAAGGCGCCGGCGCAGGGGAGGGGTGGGCGCGGGGTCGGGGAGCGGGGCAGCGCCTCTGTCCTTGCTGTCAGGGCCTGGGCCCCAGCCCTGCGTCTCCTGTGGGGCCTCACGCCTGCTCTGCGGGGCTGGGCCCCTTGCACGCGACAGGTGTGGCGCAGGGACCAGCGCATTCCTGTTCACGTTAAAACGCCGTCTGCCACTTCAGGGCATCTAGGCTCTGCTCACTGGGGCTCCGTTTGGAAAGGAAAACTTAAAAACCGATTTGCTTGTATGAGGAGACAGGCTTAGTGCATGGAGACTGTTACAGGAGGCCACCCTGTCAGAATTACAAAGCAAACGAGCTAGCGTGGTTTCACTCCAGCAAATGCAGTTGAGAATCAGCACTCACTTAAACGCGGGTTGGGGTGGGTATCTCGTTGACTGTGCACCCTTGGTGGCCTTGGGGAGTAGCTGACACTCCCCAGGTGGGAATGGGTCTTAAGACGCTGCTCCTGGACCAGACTTTCTCTGGCAAAAGGCAGAAGTCAGCCCGTGCTGGTGCCAGCGGCCGGGGGAGCGGACTGGACGGGTGACTGGGAAGCGCAGGCCCAGCCAAGCAGGGCTTGGACGTGGAGCATCCATGGTCCCAGCAAAGTCACTGGCCTGGGTCAGCCAGGCTTGGTGTGGATGTGGATGAGGACGTGCCGGGAGGCAGAGGCGGCCCGCTTGCACACTGGGTGCCCTGCGTCACTGCTGCAGTGCCAGTGCTGTCGTCCCTGGAAGGCGCCTGCTCCCCCTCAGGTCGTGGCTCCACAAGGCCCTGGCCGATTCGAGACACCGTTGTGCTGTGCGGAAATTCTTGGAGAACCTCAGCATTCATCTGTGGCAGCTGGAGACTGGCCACTTACCCAAAGATTGGAAAATGTCTTGCAAAATGGAACACAGACATGGAAAGCCCCCCAATCAAACGTGCGGCTTCGTGAATTATTATTAGTTCCCAGGACCAGGGCTAGGCGATCTCAGCAGACAGCTGGGCTTCGTGCCGGGGCTGCCGCAGGGTGCCTGCCGGGCCTGGCTCCTGGTGCTGGCGTCCGCGAGAGCTGGGCTATGCACCGGGACTCCGTCTTCTCCCTGCTGGGACTGCTGTTCCCCGTCTTGCTCTTGGTGGCTGTGGGAGTGGCTGTGCCCTGGAGCTCCAGAACATTCTGTGACGTGAGGGAAGGGGCTGACAGGCCCCTGACTGCCTCTCCTCCTGTTCCTGCAGCTGGTGTTTGACTACCGGCCAGGCGACATCTTCGGCTGTGTGGCCGACATAGGCTGGATCACAGGACACAGCTATGTGGTGTACGGGCCTCTCTGCAATGGAGCCACCAGCGTCCTTTTTGAGAGCACCCCAGTCTACCCTGACCCCGGTGAGGACGCAAGAGGGAGGAGGGGGGATCACCCCTTTGGCGTGAGTCCCCACTGTGTCCCAAGGGTCAGCACACGGGTCAGCGTGCAGGGCCAGGGTGTGCGGGGAGCAACTGCGCTGCGTGGGGCTCCCTCCCGCCTGTAGTGGGTGTGGAGTCGGTCTTGCGACACGGCGCCCCATCCCCGTGGGCCGGCCCTGGCTGGGAGCTGCGCTGCGGACTCTCAGGCTGACCAGGCACCCCGGCGTCCTCAGGTCGGTACTGGGAGACAGTGCAGAGGCTGAAGATCACTCAGTTCTACGGCGCCCCCACGGCCGTCCGGCTGCTGCTCAAGTACGGGGACTCCTGGGTGAAGCAGCACGACCGCTCGTCCCTGCGGACCCTGGGCTCAGGTGAGCGGCCGGCCGGGAGGGCTGTGCGCGCCCTCAGAGCCGGCGGGGGCTTCAGGACGGCCTCGTCACAGAAGGTCGCTGGGCACCGGGCCGCGGCCACGAGGAGGCTGGTGTCCTGCCTGGGGGCTCCTCCCTGGAGCCTGCAGCCTCTAGTGTTGGGCTTAGCACTGGGACGTGTTTGTGCTCCATCTTTCTTAGGAAATCTCACCAGCGCGGGGAGGTCAGGCTGAGCCCGTTCCCCGGGGCTGCTGGGGCCTTCACCGGCCAGGCCGCCCCTGCTGTTCCCCGCACTGTGTCTTAGCGTCATCCTGCCCTCAGTGCTGCTTGCGCTGTAGGGGTTTCCAGGGAGGGAGGGAGTTGTGAGATGGAAGGTTCTCCCCCCTGCAATCCTGATGGGTGCCGCCAAGTCACATGGAAGCAGACAGGAAAGGTGAGAAGGGCCACCTTGAGTTGAGCTGGTCCCAGAAGGTGGAAGGCGCCAGGCCTGGGCTCCCCCAGGGGCTTTGTTGCCAAAGAACCAGGACTGAGATGACAAGGGGGAATCTCTGAGACCCGTGGGAGAAGGTGGAGGGGGAGCGCCTCTCCCTCACTAGGGGTGGGGCCTGTGGTCCTCACCCTGTGAGGGCCATGACCGCCAGAGCCACTTTCTTGGACCAGGCAGCACTCAGTGTGCACCAGGGACCCCCCTCACCAGGGACCCCCCTCACCAGGGACACTCCTTCACCAGGGACACCCATCACCAGGGACCCCCCTCACCAGGGACACCCCCTCACCAGGGACACTCCTTCACCAGGGACACCCATCACCAGGGACCCCCTCACCAGGGACACTCCTTCACCAGGGACCCCCTCTCACCAGGGACACCCCCTCACCAGGGACACTCCTTCACCAGGGACACCCATCACCAGGGACCCCCCTCACCAGGGACACTCCTTCACCAGGGACCCCCCTCACCAGGGACACTCCTTCACCAGGGACACCCATCACCAGGGACCCCCCTCACCAGGGACACTCCTTCACCAGGGACCCCCCTCACCAGGGACACTCCTTCACCAGGGACCCCCTCTCACCAGGGACACCCCCTCACCAGGGACACTCCTTCACCAGGGACACCCCCTCACCAGGGACCCCCCTCACCAGGGACACCCCCTCACCAGGGACCCCCCTCACCAGGGACACTCCTTCACCAGGGACACCCTCTCACCAGGGACCTCCTTCACCAGGGTCACCCCCTCACCAGGGACCACCCTCACCAGGGACACTCCTTCACCAGGGACCCCCCTCACCAGGGACCACCCTCACCAGGGACACTCCTTCACCAGGGACCCCCTCTCACCAGGGACACCCCCTCACCAGGGACCACCCTCACCAGGGACACCCTCTCACCAGGGACCACCCTCACCAGGGACCCCCTTCACCAGGGACCCCCTTCACCAGGGACACCCCCTCACCAGGGACCACCCTCACCAGGGACACCCTCTCACCAGGGACCACCCTCACCAGGGACACTCCTTCACCAGGGACCCCCCTCACCAGGGACCACCCTCACCAGGGACACTCCTTCACCAGGGACCACCCTCTCACCAGGGACCTCCTTCACCAGGGTCACCCCCTCACCAGGGACCACCCTCACCAGGGACACTCCTTCACCAGGGACACCCTCTCACCAGGGACCTCCTTCACCAGGGTCACCCCCTCACCAGGGACCACCCTCACCAGGGACACTCCTTCACCAGGGACCCCCCTCACCAGGGACCACCCTCACCAGGGACACTCCTTCACCAGGGACCACCCTCACCAGGGACACCCCCTCACCAGGGACCACCCTCACCAGGGACCCCCTTCACCAGGGACACCCCCTCACCAGGGACCACCCTCACCAGGGACACCCCCTCACCAGGGACCCCCCTCACCAGGGACACTCCTTCACCAGGGACCCCCCTCACCAGGGACCACCCTCACCAGGGACACCCTCTCACCAGGGACCACCCTCACCAGGGACCCCCTTCACCAGGGACACCCCCTCACCAGGGACCACCCTCACCAGGGACACCCCCTCACCAGGGACCCCCCTCACCAGGGACACTCCTTCACCAGGGACCCCCCTCACCAGGGACCACCCTCACCAGGGACACCCCCTCACCAGGGACCCCCCTCACCAGGGACACTCCTTCACCAGGGACCCCCCTCACCAGGGACCCCCCTCACCAGGGACACCCTCTCACCAGGGACCACCCTCACCAGGGACCCCCTTCACCAGGGACACCCCCTCACCAGGGACCACCCTCACCAGGGACACCCCCTCACCAGGGACCCCCCTCACCAGGGACACTCCTTCACCAGGGACCCCCCTCACCAGGGACCACCCTCACCAGGGACACCCCCTCACCAGGGACTCCCCTCACCAGGGACACTCCTTCACCAGGGACCCCCCTCACCAGGGACCACCCTCACCAGGGACACCCTCTCACCAGGGACCACCCTCACCAGGGACCCCCTTCACCAGGGACACCCCCTCACCAGGGACCACCCTCACCAGGGACACCCCCTCACCAGGGACCCCCCTCACCAGGGACACTCCTTCACCAGGGACCCCCCTCACCAGGGACCACCCTCACCAGGGACACCCTCTCACCAGGGACCACCCTCACCAGGGACCCCCTTCACCAGGGACACCCCCTCACCAGGGACCACCCTCACCAGGGACACCCCCTCACCAGGGACTCCCCTCACCAGGGACACTCCTTCACCAGGGACCCCCCTCACCAGGGACCACCCTCACCAGGGACACCCTCTCACCAGGGACCACCCTCACCAGGGACCCCCTTCACCAGGGACACCCCCTCACCAGGGACCACCCTCACCAGGGACACCCCCTCACCAGGGACCCCCCTCACCAGGGACACTCCTTCACCAGGGACCCCCCTCACCAGGGACCACCCTCACCAGGGACACCCTCTCACCAGGGACCACCCTCACCAGGGACCCCCTTCACCAGGGACACCCCCTCACCAGGGACCACCCTCACCAGGGACACCCCCTCACCAGGGACTCCCCTCACCAGGGACACTCCTTCACCAGGGACCCCCCTCACCAGGGACACTCCTTCACCAGGGACCCCCTCTCACCAGGGACACCCCCTCACCAGGGACACTCCTTCACCAGGGACACCCTCTCACCAGGGACCTCCTTCACCAGGGTCACCCCCTCACCAGGGACACTCCTTCACCAGGGACACCCATCACCAGGGACCCCCCTCACCAGGGACCCCCCTCACCAGGGACACTCCTTCACCAGGGACCCCCTCTCACCAGGGACACCCCCTCACCAGGGACACTCCTTCACCAGGGACACCCATCACCAGGGACCCCCCTCACCAGGGACACTCCTTCACCAGGGACCCCCCTCACCAGGGACACTCCTTCACCAGGGACACCCATCACCAGGGACCCCCCTCACCAGGGACCCCCCTCACCAGGGACTCCCCTCACCAGGGACACTCCTTCACCAGGGACCCCCCTCACCAGGGACACTCCTTCACCAGGGACCCCCTCTCACCAGGGACACCCCCTCACCAGGGACACTCCTTCACCAGGGTCACCCCCTCACCAGGGACCCCCCTCACCAGGGACACCCCCTCACCAGGGACCCCCCTCACCAGGGACACTCCTTCACCAGGGACACCCTCTCACCAGGGACCTCCTTCACCAGGGTCACCCCCTCACCAGGGACCACCCTCACCAGGGACACTCCTTCACCAGGGACCCCCCTCACCAGGGACCACCCTCACCAGGGACACTCCTTCACCAGGGACCCCCTCTCACCAGGGACACCCCCTCACCAGGGACCACCCTCACCAGGGACACCCTCTCACCAGGGACCACCCTCACCAGGGACCCCCTTCACCAGGGACACCCCGTCACCAGGGACCACCCTCACCAGGGACACCCCCTCACCAGGGACCCCCCTCACCAGGGACACTCCTTCACCAGGGACCCCCCTCACCAGGGACACTCCTTCACCAGGGACCCCCTCTCACCAGGGACACCCCCTCACCAGGGACACTCCTTCACCAGGGACACCCATCACCAGGGACCCCCCTCACCAGGGACACTCCTTCACCAGGGACCCCCCTCACCAGGGACACTCCTTCACCAGGGACACCCATCACCAGGGACCCCCCTCACCAGGGACCCCCCTCACCAGGGACTCCCCTCACCAGGGACACTCCTTCACCAGGGACCCCCCTCACCAGGGACACTCCTTCACCAGGGACACCCCTCACCAGGGACACTCCTTCACCAGGGACCCCCCTCACCAGGGACACTCCTTCACCAGGGACCCCCCTCACCAGGGACACCCCCTCACCAGGGACCACCCTCACCAGGGACACCCTCTCACCAGGGACCCCCTTCACCAGGGACACCCCCTCACCAGGGACCCCCTTCACCAGGGTCACCCCCTCACCAGGGACCCCCCTCACCAGGGACACCCCCTCACCAGGGACCCCCCTCACCAGGGACACCCCCTCACCAGGGACCACCCTCACCAGGGACACCCTCTCACCAGGGACCCCCTTCACCAGGGACACCCCCTCACCAGGGACCCCCTTCACCAGGGACACCCCCACACCAGGGAGCCCTCACAGGCTCACTGGGCTCAGTGTATTTTGCTGGTCTGGGAGGCATTCCTGCTGCATAACTAGCGCCACCAGCAGAGCCCTGGGGGGGTGTTTCCTGAGACCAGGGTATTGTCAACAAAAACAGTCAGTAACCAGCCTGTAATCAGAACAGAAGAGAGTTTTATTCGAGCCGAACTGAGGACTGTAGCTCCGAGGAGCTGCTCTGGAGAAGCCTGGTTTTCAGCAGTTTCACGCCGTATCAGAACACAGAACATCAAACAAGTCAGGGCGACCTCCTTCAAGGTTTCCAAAATGACGAGCCTGCACACGGCACGTCCGCGTGGCCAGGTGCTGGGGAAGGGAGTCTGCTCACGGCGGAGGCCAGCTCTGGGTCCAGGGAGGGCGGCGGTCACCTGTATCTTCAAACAGACGTTCTTTACTTCTGGCTGCTGCAGTCCTCTCTTTAGCGATGAAAGCAGACGTGGGACGAGGGTTTGACGGGCCACAAACAGGCTGTTGCCGTCAGTGTGAGTCTCTGGTAAACGGTGTGTGAGCCAGAGTGACTTCCAGTGCCTGGACGTGAGGCCCAGTGAGCCTGGTGGGCCCCGGCCGACCCCAGTGCTGCACAGCCCACACAGCTCAGCGGGCTCTGGGCGGCCCCTTTGCGCAGCCTCTCTCGTCAGCAGAATCCAGCTCTCTCAAGACTCTTACCCAAGGTTTTGTTTCTTGAAAAAATTTTAAACTTCAGTTTCACAAATGCACAGATACCTTCTTGTTGGGAAAAGACACAGAATCAGAAGCTGGCCGGGAAGGCTGACCTCTACCGTAGGGGCAGACACAGCTCCGCCTGTGGTCACACTGTGCTGCCCCTCTGTGACGCTGACCTAACAGACGACGTGCAGTTTCCCGCCGGCTCTGACTGCGTCCTGAAGGGGTGCTAGGGAGTGTGTGGCCCACGTGGCCACGTCCCTGGGCCTGGGTGTTCGGGCCCTTGTCCGTTTCCCAGCTCGTCAGCTGGTGCTGCATGTGTGTGTGTGTGTGAGTGCAGGACGACCACGACCCCGGATGCAGCCGTGGACCTTCTTGGTCCAGGCTCCCTGTGCCCCAGCCGTGCCCCTCTGCGGCCCCTGTGACCTGCTCAGCTCGGACTGAGTTCCTGGTTCTTGAACTTCGTGGACTGAGGCTCGTGTGCTGCCTTCGCTTGGGCGGTGGCCCTGCCACACAGCGTGGCTGCCCTCTTCCCTGGTGTGGGCTTCCACTGCACAAATGTGCCCTGATTCACTTCGCATCTGCTCTCCACTGACGGTTGTTAGCTTTTGCCCACGGGGACATCTTCGTCCGTGTCTGCCTGTGGTGGGTGTGTGCCGTTTCCAGTAACAGACAAACGTGCTTAGTGCTCGTGGACTCTGCCACCAGCCCTTGTCCAGAGCCCTTGTATCAGCTGGAGAGAAACAGCACTGCCCCCCGAATCGGCCCCGACAGCGACTGCGCTGGTGTCTGCTCCATGTTCTTGATTTCGCCCCTCTGTTGGGGAAAGTATCTCGTTGTAATTCGTGTTCTTTGATGGCTGTAAATGTGATAATCTTACTGCCCTTTCAAGTCTCCTTTTGTGTGTTTTAGGGTAATTACAGAGCTGTCTTCCTTGTAAAATCTGCCCATTTTGGTTTCAGCTTTGTTGAGATCTCTGAATGTCTTCTCTCTCGTATGTGGTTTCAGTGGGAGAGCCAATCAACCAGGAGGCCTGGGAGTGGCTGTACGACGTGGTGGGGGACAGACGGTGCACGGTGGTGGACACCTGGTGGCAGACAGGTGAGCACATCCCCGGGGAGGAGGGGCGGGACGGGGGAGGCGGCGTGGGCACCAAGGCTCCTGGGACGGAAGGCTTTTCCTGGGTGGACGGGCCAGTGCCGGGGCTGGGTTTCTCCTCAGACAAAGGTCCTTTTGTCCCTGGGGGCTGTTTCCTTGCCCCACACGGGCAGTCGCCCCTCCTCCAGAGGACCAGGTTGGTGTAAACGTGTCACTGGCCCCCGGCCTAGCGGCCTTTCCCGCGTCCTCCCCACAGAGACGGGTGGCATCTGCATCTCCCCGCGGCCCTCGGAGGAGGGGGCAGAGATCATACCCGCCATGGCCATGAGGCCTTTCTTTGGCATCGTCCCCGTCCTCATGGATGAGCAGGTGAGTCCCCTCCTCGTGCCCTGCCCAGCCCACTGCACCTTCCCAGCCTCCGCTGCCCCTTCTCTGGTTGGAGGAGAAGGCCCCGGGCAGCTCCTTCCTGGGCCCTTGTCCTTTGCCTGCGTCAAGCTGGCAGTTAGGAGATGACGACAGGGTCGCTTCTTCCTGTGTCTCCCGGGTCTGTAGGGAAATGTCGTGGAGGGCGGGGACGTCTCTGGGGCTCTGTGCCTCTCCCAGGCCTGGCCAGGTATGGCCAGGACCATCTTCGGAGACCACCAGAGATTCCTGGACGCCTACTTCAAGGCTTACCCAGGTGAGCCTTTCCCGCCACTGCTGGACTCAGGCTCAGAGGTCCGAGCGCAGTGGGTGAACCCGCCCTACTTCCCTTAGCTCTGAGAGGGCCCTGGGGAGGGGGCAAGCTGTTGGCTCCCAGGAGAGGGGTGGGAGCCACCCTGGGGACAAGCCACGGCTCCAGTCCCTGCCCGCTGCTCATGCGGTCGGGCTGGAGTGCGTGCCCACGTGTCCCTGTGGGAACTGACGATGTTCAGCGCACACTTGTCAGGGAGGCTTGTGCCCCTCGCACCTCCTGCTCCCGCAGCCGGCCGCCTCCGGCTGTTGGGCCCCTCTGCCCTTTATCGGCACCAGCTCTGTGGCATCTGAGAAGGGTCTCTGTGGGGTCGCGAGGAGGCCAGCGGGGCAGGAGCGCGTCCTTCCGTGGGGTGCTGGGAGCCCCGCGGGCCTGGGTCGGAGCTGGTGCTGAGACCCCCGCTGTGCTGCAGGCTACTACTTCACCGGGGACGGCGCCTACCGGACCCCGGAAGGCTACTACCAGATCACAGGGCGGATGGACGACGTGATCAATATCAGTGGCCACCGGGTGGGGACGGCCGAGATCGAGGACGCTCTGGTGAGTGTGGCTCCCCAGCCTGGCAGCTGGGCGCTGAGGTGTGGGGTGGTCATCGAGCGCCCAGCCGGGGTTTCATCTCTGTTGTCTCGTCCTCCCGTGCACAGGCTGACCACCCTGAGGTGCCGGAGACGGCCGTCATCGGCTACCCCCACGACATCAAGGGAGAAGGTGGGTGTCCCCCACGAGAGGACCCCCTAGTCCTGGGCTCACGCCCACCAGGGCTCCTCCGCGAGGCACAGACTTGTATGTCTGGCTGCTGGTTCCCGTCTGTCTGAGTGGAGAATTCGGGTGGGTGGCTGAAGAGCAGGCGTGGCAAGTCAGAAGGAAGTCAGGGCTCTGAGAGGCCCCAGCTCCACTGTCCTTTAAGGATGCTCATCCACACACAGCTGTCACCAGTCGGCCCAGCTGAGCTCGGGGAGCCTCCTCCCTGTCCATGGGCTGTGGCGGCCCTATCAGGGATGGTCTGTATGAGGTGCCCTGCTCTGTCACGCGTCCCCTCGCCCGCGCTCCGTCACAGCGCCTGGGCCAGCTCTGCAGCCGCCGCGTTGGCAGAGGGCGTGTGTCTTGGAGCGGCTCTGTGGCTGCCCCGTGGTTCCCACTGCAGTGATGGGCAGGGGGCCCAGAGTAAGGGGTCCTCACTGGGGACACGCTTTGGGTTTATTCATGGTCTAGCGCATCCCACACCTTTGCTCTCCTTCCAGCCGCGTTTGCCTTCATCGTGCTGAAAGAGGACGCGGGTGACGCAGATGCAGTGATGAACGAGCTCCGGTCTGCAGTGGCCACCAAGATTGCCAAGTACGCGGTGCCCGATCATATTCTGGTGAGTGGACTTGCCTCGGGGCCATAGCACTGCTGCTTTTAAGCCTCCCCCTGGCTTCCCAGAGTCGATGGCCCCTCCCGTCCGCCCCAGAACTGGCAGGAGCTGCCTCCTCTCCCAGGAGGTGGGTGAGAATGGTGGGCCCTGCATCCTTGGGGGATGGAGACATGGCCACCTGTGTGGGGAGAGCTGAGCATATGAGGCTGGTTTCGGGAGCAGGCTGGTCACTGCAGAGAACTGGACATCACGAACAAGCCTGGGACAGGGATGGAGTTGCTCAGCGCCCACCGCTTTCTGAGCAGGATCTGGTTCCTGTGGGAGAGACACCACCAGCCCTGACTGGGTGCCTGTGTTGGGGCTGGTTCTGGGGAGGAGCTGGGCCACGCTTTCAGTCCCATTGGCTTTTCACTCCTTCCTTTAACACTGACCCACTACCTTCCTCAGCTAGGAGCCTGGCCTGAGGCAGGAGGGCCCAGCCTCACTTGGTGCCACATGAGGTCAAACTGTCGGTCTGGTGACCAGTTTCCCCTGAACCCCCTAGAGGTGAAATGGACTCATTCACAGTTAGGGGCCCAAACTCGGTTTTTAATGTATTGCCTTGATGTTGGGTGGCTGTGGTTGTTAGAAAATGTTAAATGCTAAATTTCAAACATGAAGCAGGACAACATTCTCCTCTCAAGCAGCTCTTGCTTCTCATTAGAAAAAAGCCACTTTGGCCTCAGCTGGGGGAGGAGACAAGGGGCCACAGTGTGGCCTGGCTTTGCTGCCACCTGCGAGCCCTCCCTCGTGAGGGGGGCAGAGAAGCAGGTGTCAGCGGTGAGGTCAGCTCCGGTCCGGAGGGGGGCCTCCCGGGTGGAGGGTGTCAGTGAAACCCCTGACCCGTGCCTGGTCCTGCCCTTTGGGTTGATGTCAGCTTTAGGTCCAGGTGGAGGGGGACAGAAGCAGAGGCCTCGGCCCCACTGTTCTCCGGGGTGGGCTGCACACCAGCTGTTCACCACTGGGTCCCAGGGCTGGGTGTACTCCCAGCAGAGGCCCCCTCAGCTCTAGGCGCAGGGACGCCGGGGGGGGGGGGGGGAGTCCGGGTGCCGCCTGGCACTCACGCTGCACCTTCCCTGCCAGGTAGTGAAACGTCTTCCAAAGACGCGGTCTGGGAAAGTCATGCGGAGGCTCCTGAGGAAGATCATCACGGACAAGGCCCAGGACCTGGGGGACACCACCACGCTGGAGGACCCCAGCGTCGTCACAGAGATCCTGAGTGCCTACCACAAGTACAAAGACAAGCAGGCGGCTGGCCCATGATGGGCTTTGCCGAGACCCGGCGCCAACCTGTGCTCCAGACACAGCTCCAAGCTGGGAGATTCCTGGCCATCCCCGTGTGTGTCCCCCCAGCACAGAGCCCACACCGCCCTTAATGTGAAGTCCCAACGTCCCCGCCTTCCCTCCCCTGGAGAGTCCTTGGCGAGGTCCCCTCAGCAGTGGGGAGCTTCTTTCCACTTGCCCTGACCTGGGTTTCCTGGGGGGAAGCCGCTATCACCTCGTCCCCATGTCCTCTCCAGACAGCGTGGGAAGGCGGGGCACCTGGTGCAAGTGCCTGCTCAGATGACTGGGAACGAGAAGCAGTCATTTTCCCCCAGGTGTTTCTAGGAACGAAAGGGAGAAATCTTATTCTTTTACATTTTAGAAGAATGGTGCAGACACACGTGCAGCGTGTGGTTCACTTGTACACTCTAACAGTTACGAAAAGCTACTTTTTCGCCTCTGCTTGTGCGGAAATGTGCACTTTTAGGTACTGTTTGGCATATTTGAAATATGAATTGTAAATGTTTGTACCTCTGAACACAGCTGTCTTGAGACCTTTCAAGCCTACAGCGTCCATTTCTGGTGTGTTTCTACTTTCTGGGTTTAAGTGCAATGACACCTAACTCCTGAGCAGCTGTGGGGAAGGGCGCACTGTTCAGGTCAGAAGCGGGTCCGGTCACGTGTGGTTTCTGGGAGCTGTGGTCTGGATGGCCTCCTCACCCCCAACCTTGCCCACTCTTCATAGGCTGCTGGCGGGCTCCACCCGCAGGGCTGTTCAGGGAAGCCGAGACTCACTGGTCAGGCCGGAACTGGGTCCCCACAAACCGCCCTTCCTTCCTGCTCTGAGTCAGGTCTCTCCCTGTCAAAGGTGCCTTAGGTCCCTGGAACTCAGCAGGTCGATGTTGACCGTTAGGTTGCAAAATGCCTGATTAGCCAGGCACAGGTGGGCTGATGCTTGGAGTGCGGGGCAGGTGGCCTGCGGAGCTGGGTCCTGCAGGACGGGGAGGGCTGCCCGAATCTGCACCCACAGCGGGCGAGGCCCTGTGCTGAGCCCCTGCCATACGTAGCTGTGCTGGCTTCTCAGGTGACCAGACCAGGCCAGGCGGCCTTGGCTGTGGTGCACAGATTGGCAGTGCTGACAACACAGAACCACGCACCTGTACCTGCCGAGTTTTGCTGGACTTGGCAGATTGCGGTTAGAAGTGACTTAGCCCTAACCTGGGATAGTGGCCAGGGCCTCAAAATGACCTGCAAGGCAGTTCAAATAAAGCTTTATTTTGTTTATTGTTTTCTTTTGGGGGTTTAAAAAAAATCAAATAATGCTATTCTTTGCTGTTGAATATAATTCTTAAGATTCTCAAAAGAGAACACGTAAAAACACTCACCTCACGGGGGAAACACACAGCAAGCAGCCATTATGTGGTGGACCTCACTGTCTCTAGGTCCCTGTGCTGGCCAACCACTAGTCACACATGGCTCGTTACATGTCACTAAAAAGCCAGATCAAGTAAACAAAATGTTAGTTCCTTGGTGGCTGCAGCCACAGTGGAGTGCTCAGGTGCCACGTGGCCAGAGCTCCCCGGAGATCCCGTGTGATGGGGGCCCTGGTGGTAGGTGCTGGGCTAGAATTCAGAGGACCAGGAAGCAAAACCACATGCGGCCGCCCAGTCCACGCCACAGGGAGCAGCTCAGCCTCCTGTGACCCGCCCCTGCCAGGCCATCCTTACTCCAGATGGGGTGGACAGGGTGTCTGTATCCTTCCCTGGATGAGATGCAGGCTTCAGAGCAGAACACACCGAGTTGGTGCCCTGAGAGGTGTCCAGAGAAGGAGCCTGGGTCTGTCCTGAGTCCCCTGGGGAGCGGGGAGGGAGGCTGGGGGAGGACTCTGCATGTAGGGAAAGGGGGCTCACTGCGGAAAGAACTGGTCTTCCCCCTCTGCACGCCCTGGCAAGTCCGGGCCCAACAGCCCTCTTCCGAACGATCTGGTCTGGTCAGGACAGCATGAGAGGGTTACAGACTGACTTTTCCAAGGAGGATGCCTGGGCCCCCTCCTGGTGAAGCTCCCGACTTTGTCAGCGCCCCATCCCCAGTTGCTGGGGGCCTGTCAAAGCCATTCCCAGCATCACAGGCTCTGGCCCAGCCGTGATCTGCTATCTGATCACGGAGTCCAACCACTAGGATGGTCCTCCTGGCAAGGGTAACTTATGGGCAAATGCCAGGGAAAGCAGCACCCCTGGAACTGGGCCTCAGCCCCCATCTCCAGATGCGGGGAGGGGGTTTGGCTGGCCTAACCCGGGACCTAACTTGGTCCCTGGCTGCCCCCTCCCTGACTCCTCCAGTGACTCTCCTGGTTACAAGGTCTGACCCATCCCTGCCAAGACCACCTACGGCTAACTCCAGCAGCAGGCCTCCGAGGACCCTTCTGTAACTCCCGTTTGGGGGAGAGTCACGGGTCCTCTGGCACATCCCTTTGCCGCAGCAAGTTCAATTAACTTTCTATTATTTTCCTGGCTGTTTTCGGGTGACATGGAATACAAATAACTAGTGCAACAGGCTGTCCTCTAACTGGGACACAATGAAAGTGCCTTAAGGCAAGGAAGATGTCTTGCTTTGTAAGTTCGGGGAAGGATTTTCAGCAAATGAAGTGGGTCCCGACCGATAAAAAACTGGTTTGGCCAAGTGGAGGTGAAGGGAAGCATTTCACAGAAAGAAGGAATCGTAGGGACAAAGGCAGGGAGGCCTAGAATTAGAAATACAGGGCTCCAGGCCGGAGCGACGACCCAGACAGGCGGGCGCGCAGAGCGTGCACTGCCCTGAGGCCGGCCCTGACGGAGCTGTGCTGGCTGCATTCCCCCGGTGCCAGACCCGGACGTGACCCGGGGCCCTGCACACCTGGATGTACACGAGCGCCCTCCAGCACCAGCAAGGCCACGGCCTTCACGAGCAGTGCGGAAATCGATTCTCACTGCTCCGCCCCCAGCAGCCTCTCCTGGGGACGCGCTGCACGTAACAGAACCTGCTTTCCTCTGCCTGGAAGGCCTCCTCCCCGCTTCTGCCCCAAGACCCGTCCACGTCCGGCTCCGTCCCCGGCCAGACGCCCGAGGCGGCCGCGAGTCCCCGTCTACGCGCTTAGCGCGCCCAAGTCCCGCAAGGGTCTCGGCGGCCGGGCAGAGCGCCCCCTCCGGGAGGGCTCCGGTCCCGCTCTCGGCGCCCGGCCTCACCGGATAACCTCGCCGAACGCCGCAGTGACAGTCACGAAAGGCGCAGCACTAGCGGCCGCCCTCTTCTGCCCGCGTCGGTGCGGAACCGGCCGCGGGACGCTGGGCGGGGACCGCGCGAGCTCGGACTCGTTGGGAAACACCCGGCAGCCACGCCCACCCAGCGTCCGGAAGGGGCGGGGCTCGCGGCAGGACGGCCCGCGGCCGAGGAGGGAGGCGGGGTCTTGTGCGTCACTTCCTGGCGCCGGGCCTGAGGCAGCCGACGCGCGGCCCGGGCGGCGGGCGCACAGGCACGATGAGCGAGGCCGACGGGTTACGGCAGCGCCGGCCTCTCCGGCCGCAGGTCGTCACGGATGACGGCCGGACCCCGGAGGCCAAGGGCGGCAGGTAGGCCGGGCCCGCAGCGGGGCGCTGACAGAGGCGAACCGGGGTCAGTTCAGTGTCCCGCAGCCTCGCTTCACCGGGAGGGAGCGCTCGGCTCCCGGCGCGCGGGGCACCTGCCGCCCCTCCAGCGCGGTCGTAGCGTCCCTGCCCGGCTCCCGGGCCCCTCTGACCCCCGGCCGCCGCCTGCGTCTCCCCGGGCCCGCCCGCACTTGCCTGCGCGGTCGCCCGCGGAGAGCGGCCTCCGCACCCGGTCTTCTCGGCGCGGTTTTCAGGAAGAGCGGGGCACGGAAGGGACGGAGTTGAGCAGTTTCTGTGAGAATCCAGCCTCGAGCATTTTACTGCTAGGGACGGAGACGCAGAGGACGCAGTAGTCACTGGTGCCTGTAAAAGAAATCTCGGGGCTTTGGCTTTCGCTGCTTCTCCCAAGCTTCCGGAATTTAAGTATGCTTTGCTCTTTAGGTAAAGAACGAAGTATAAGCCTTTAAAATTCTCAAGGTTCTTTTTTTTTACCTTTGTGCCGAGAGTGTCGTAACTTTGAATTATTAGAAGCAAGAGGCCCCACAGAGTCCAAGCTCCAAGTGTGGAACTGATTGGCTTATTTGTTTAATTATTTTGGCGATGGGGGAAGTAATTAGGTTTATTTATTTTTAGAGGAAGTACTGGGGATTGAACTCAGGGCCTCCTGCCTGCTAAGCGTGTGCTCTACCACTGGAGCGGTACCCTCCCCCTTGATTGACTTACATGTTGATAAAAATATTGGGAATGTTCATTGGATGCCTGTGCGTGCGGTACATCCTGAACGAGGGACAGTCTTTGGCAAGAAGAACTGAATTGATTCACTGATGCTAGTAAGAGGAACCCCTTTGAAGGAGAGTTATAGCAGAGAGGGGCGTGTGGGCTCTAAAAGGCAAGTCACAGAGGAGTTTTTTCAGTCATGATTCAGGGGCCAGTGGAAAGCATTCCTTCTGTTTTTGCAACATAGTTGTGTCTGGGAAGAGAGACAGCTATGTTTAGTGTCTGTGTGTTCAGGAGTGAAGAGGTGAAAATTTAGCAGGTGCTCTTTGAATAAACTTCTCAAGTGTTTTAGACTAATCAAAAATCTCTATTAGGTCCATTTTCCTTTTTAAGGTTGAGGCGTCAGGGAGGCAGTGTGCAGAAACAGCTGGGGCCATCATAATGCATGAAGTTGTCAGGAGCTGGGAATCCCGAGTTCTCTTCTCAGCTCTTCCCCGGGCGTGTGTTTTCCCATTGCCCTTTGCCCTTGTTTTAAATTTGTTTTCAATGCTAAAACAGAGTCTAGGAGCCCAGTTTAAAGGAGTATGACAGGTGAACCAATGCAGGGTGCAGTCTCTTGGGAAGCCTGAGCCATTGTGTGTGACTCTCAGGTTCCAGGGATCCCCTTGGTACCTGGGGTTCTGGTCTCCCGTGGATTTGGGCCTAAAGGGTTTCCCATAAAAATCGCAGGCCTATTTTGATCTCACGGAGTCTGTTGGTCAGGACTTTGGTCCATAATTCGAGGCCCTGATGTCCTGTGAGCAGAATCGTTTAGAGAAAGCCCTTCACTTGTGGCTGGTGCAGTCACAGGGTTTCGTAAGGCGGAGCTGAGCCGACAGTTGTCCAATCCTGTTGCGTCACTGTGATCACTGTCTTGCCTTAGAGGCTGTTAGGAAATATCAGGGTGTGGGTGTAGAGGTTGGGGCAAACAAGTTGATTTCCCAGACAGCACCTGGGAAGGAAGTTGCTGACTTTCTGGGATGTGTCAACACAGGCTGGGGAGGAAAGAGCAGGATGGGCAGGTGCAGAGCTTTGTCAGAGAAAAAGGTACGAATGAATGGCGGGTCCTCTTTCTGAGTGGATGCAGTGCAGGTGTGCACCGGCGGCGGTGAGTGAAGGTGGCAGAGGAGAGGCCGCTTTATAGTTGGATCTGAGTTTGTGGAGCCAGCAGTGAGGTGGACTTGCCAAAAAGTTAATGAACCTTGGGCTAAAATAAGCCCAGAGCATGCGTGGGGAGCACCCAACCCAAGGAGCTGTGCACCCGGCTGTCTGACTCAGGTGCCCGCAGAGTGCCATCCGCTGCCTGAGGTTTTCCGTGTGTTTCTGTGCTCCAGGCTCAGCACTGTGTACACATCAGTCACAGTGTTTGGTTCTTAGTCCTCCTGACGTGTTGGGGGATGGGGAGAAAGGGAGCCCCTACCCTGCAGCATAGGTCACGTGGAGCCAGATCTCCCACTTTTTCACGAGAAGCTGGGAGCCCAGGTTTTTGTATAATGTCCCCTCATTTCTCACTGTCGATGGCTAACCTGTTCTGTGGACTGACAGTTTATGGTTTGACTAGAGCTTTGCCTTGAGTTGTGGGCTTCACCCTTTATGGGGGACTCTGACAAGCTCTGAAGCAACCAGAATGTTCTGCCATTCCCACCGTCTGAGGGGCTCATGCCAGGCTGGTGGTGCTCCACCTGGGGAGGACAAAGAGGGAGAGAGCCGGGGCGGTGTGGTCTTGGGCTGGGGTCCTGGGGTGGCAGAAGCAGGCGGGTCAGCACGAGCAGCAGGGTGCGTGTTCCTCATGATGTGATGTGTGAGCCAGTGGGGCAGCCAGGGTCCCCAAGGGAAAGGACTGGACCCGCCCTGGGCTGCGAAGGGGTGTCAGGGGCTCCAAGGTGGTGGGTGCTGTCTGATGAGGAAGCCACTTGGGCAAATTGTAGCTGTTTCAGTTTAAATTGATTAAAATGAACCAAAATTAAACATTGAGTTCTTGTTTGTGTTACGTAGAAGGCTAGAGGCATGGCAGGGCTGAGGAGGGACAGTGTATGTCTGTCTGTGAGGGGCAGCCGCACATGCGGGCTCCCTAGTGACCCTGGCAGGATTGAGAGCTGGGAAGTCTCACAGACAGAGGGGGCGAGTGGGGCCCCGGGTCAAGGTGAGTGGATCAGTGAGCTCTGAGGGCAGCGGCGGGGGCAGGGGGTTTTATCTGTGGGTAACAGCTGTTCGAGGAGGTTTCATAGAGTATACAAAGCAGGTAGTCTCTAAATGGCTAAAAATTTGCTTGTTTGGGCTATTTTAAAATAATTGGATATGTAAGATTTGAGTTCTGCTCTGCTGGGCCTTTTGAACTAAGGGTCTCAGCCTGCGTGAAGAAGTAAGTGGCCTGAGGCTGTCTTTGGCTCGTTTGTGTGAGCTGCCTTTTCTAAAACTTGACCTTGTGCAGAACTTTCCAGTAGGGGCTGGCTGGCAGTCAGCCTGGGTGTTGATGGACTTCTTTTGCTGGGGAGGGGCTGAAGCAGGCCAGTGGTGTCCAGCTGCACGTTAAGAACAACTGGGGATCTTGAACCTACCAGACAGACTCTCCAGCCTTGTTTACAGCTGCCCCCAGGGAGGTGCCACCCTTGGGAGCCCTGGGCTGGGTGTCCTCCAGATTCTTCTCCAGCTCTTTGTATCTGGTTGTCAAAGGGTGCTGGCTGGCTGCCCGGCAAGGGTAAGCTGTGTGGACACAGGTCATCACTTGAGTTCTGACCACCTTTCTATCTGTAAGCATTCGTTTTCTGTCCTGGGTGGACTCCTTGTTTTGGAGATGAGAGAGCCTTTCCCTGTTGTGAAAGGGGCAACAGGATATTCAAGCAGGCTGCCACCAGCTCTGAATTGGATTACTAAAGTAAGATTTTAAAGTGTACTCTGAAGTGTAGAAATGGAGACCTAACCACATAGGGTCCCAGACAGATGAGATGAATCTGTTTTATGTGGATTGTGTCGGGCAAAGGAAAGGTAAGGGGGCGCTTTGGCCAGCGTCCCCGTTTTTTGTTGGTGAGATTGCATGGGGCAGCACCTCTGCTGCAGGGGTGGGTGGGTTATGTGAGCCCCCTTTGAAGGGTCGCTCATCCTTCCCTGTTGGGCCCTGCAGAGAGGTTTTGTAGGACCACGTGGCCTGCTTTTTGGAACTCCACCTTTGAAGGAGCCATAGGACCAGATCATTCCCGCCACATGCCCTGTGTCCATCAGGCTGAGAGGCTGGGCACTCAGGGAAGTCCTGAGTGACACATGTCCCAGCCAGGATGGGCGGTCTGCGGAGTTGCTCTCTTACTTTTTCTTTTTGACGTCTTTGTTGAGATGTAATTCACGTACTATTGTTCACCAGTTTAGGATGTGCAGTTTAGGGTTTTTAACATATTCAGAGAGATCTGCAACAGTCACCACAGTCTACTTTGGCATTTCCGTCACTGTTAACGTTTTTTGAGACGAGAGTCACGGAAGATTAAGCACGTTAGAGCGCACAGTCTGTGGTGTTCAGTGTCTGGCAACCACCACTCTCTCTGGTGTCAGAATTTTCTCATCACCCTAGGAAACACGTTGTTCCCCTTAAGTAGTCACTCCCTGTCTTGCTCCCACCCAGACGTCCGGCAGCAGGTGAGTGGATACACGTGCGTGGAGCTGAGCCATGGAGGGGAGGAGGTGCTGGCGCGCTGCAGCTCGGTGAGCCCAGACACGACGCTGAATGAGGGGGCGGCTCACCGAGGTCCCACACATTGGTTCCGCTTACCCTAAACATCCAGAAGAGAGAATCACATTCACTTTGCGGAGCGTTTCAGAGCCCGACTCTGAGGGCTCCTGGTCCGGGCGTCTTCTCCCATCCCCCGTCCTTGGCAGGTGGCGATGCTGATGGCGCCCACGGGCTTGGGTGAGACTTGGCCCTCTGGCCGTGGGCCGGGCAATGGCCACTGTGCCTCTGCCTGCTTCCTGGCCATCCACAGAGGCCAGGGTCCCACCTGCTGACCCGCGGGGAGCTCGCTGCATGTCACCCTCTTCGGGTCCCTCACCACAGACCTCTCAGGCTGCCTTTGGCTCTGCCCACAGCTCGATTCCAAAGCTGCTTCATTTTTGGGTATTTGTTAGAGCAGCACCTCATTCCTGGTACCGGATTTAGTTAGAAACCTGTGTCAGTCTGTGGCTGTCATGACAAAGGACCACACACTCAGCGTCAACAACGCGAGTAGATCGTCTTACAGATCTGGGTCAGAAGTCGCACCTAGTTTCACTGTGCTGAAGTCCAGGTGTCAGCAGGGCCGCCTGCCACCCAGCAGCCCTAGGAACAGCCTGTCCCTCCCACTCAGACTGACTCGGGATTCAGGCACTTCAGTAGTGTTACCCACATGCAGGGTGCACTCTGTCGTTTCCAGCTACCCCCAGTGGAAGCAGAATGATTTATTTTCTGCTTTATTTGTTTATTAAAATCATGTGTGTTCTGGTCTCAACAATGCTCAGCAGGACAGTAACATTTGCCTATATACAGTTGGGGTGAAGACAAGAGGGAACAGGAGAAGTTGATGGAAACACATCTTAGATTCAAAAGATCATGCTTTCATTTTTTCATTAGCATTTTGGTAATTTACCAGAGAGCTGAAATGATGAATTATGGAGCTCCTCATGAAGCTGTCCCGGGCTCCTCTGGGCAGTTCCTCTGTGCTTCGCTGCTGCTTCGGACACGTTGCTGCTCCAGGACTGCTTGCTTTTACTCCTAAAGACTGCGAGCTCCTAGATAAATGTCAAGAGCCTCCCGTGCAGCACGGGGAACTACGTTGGATGTAATCACCTGCAGTGAGAAAGACATGAGCAAGAATAGTCCCTCTGTGGGACGCCAGAAACTAACAACGTTGCCAATCAACTATACTTTAACAAAAAATAATAAAATTAAAAAACCGTACATGTTCAGAAGTGGGCAGGAGTTTGAGACTACCCTGCCCCAAGCCCCGATTCTCAGTGGGCTTTGGGGTGCAGGAGCTCCTTTGAAGTGGCATGGTTGTGCTTGGGTAAGTTGGGGCTGGCCTCAGGCCCCCTTGTTTCTACAATCTGCATTGATACCATCCTGTCAAAAGTCAAATGAAACACTGCCCGTAAGTTAAGTTGGTTTCTTATGTGTGAGTCCTGATTTTTTTTTGATAAAGAAAGATTCTCCACCATAGGAGCTCATGATTTTAATTTGCTTTAAGTTAATCTTATTTCAAGTGTGTGGTAGATGTGGATACACTTAATGCAAGTACACAGTGATCCTGTACAGCGCGCTTCGTAGCAAGAGGCTGCAGGGCTCCTTGTCCACTGGGCGGGTGATGACGTGTGTGAGGACCGTCGGCCCTGTGTCCACACGCTTCGCATGAGGTTCCCGGCGCATTTTTGGATCTTCCTGCGGCTGTAGCAGTGATGACCTGGGGTGTGATGCTGTAGGTTCTTTAACTGTCAGTGTCTGAAGAGCCTTAGTTGCCTTTCCAGCTGTCAGCTGTGCGATGCCCAAAGTGGTCGGGGGCGCTCAGGCTGCGCTGCTTCCATCTCCTTCATGAGTTTGTCTCTGCCTCTTTCATCCACACAACCCGGGACTTGGGGGCACAGGTTCTGAGTGCCGCTGCTCTGGGACAGGTGGCAGCAGGAGGTGGTGGCGGAGAGCCACCTCTTCCCACGTTGGGGGGGGCAGGCTCCTTTCTTGCAGTGCAGCTCTCTCATCATTAGTTTGTGCCCAGTGGTCCTTGGTTTGCCTGCATTTAACCTTTGCTTGAGGATCGCATACGGCTTATCATCCCACCTGGAAAGTAACTGATAAGAGTGGCCCACAAGCTGGACAATTGAATAAGAACAAGGGCATGCTTGCCATCCTAGCAAACAGTGCTGATCGTCCCTGTCACTGAGGTCATGGTGGGGGAGGCTGGGTGGGAGGGCTGAGACCGCGGCCAGTCCGCCTGAGCCCTGCTGACGCCTCGTGTACTTTGTCCCGGCAGCTCCTTCAGTGGCAGAGTGTTCCGAGCCACCTTCCTGATGCTGGCTGTGTCCCTGCTGGCCCCCCTGCTTGTAGCCGTGATGCTGCTGGACTCCCCCATAGACCCACAGCCCCTCAGGTGAGCTGCCCCACTGTCCTGGGCCGGGCGGGTTGGGGCTGCCCGACAAAATAGAATAAACCAGCTGAAACAGCTTCTCGAGTAATAAGCCAGCCTGGTCTGAAAGGTAAGTTACCATGAGAAATAGAGGTTTGTGATTTCTTCAGTGCCTCGTTTGATGTTACACAATACATGCCCAGTATTTTCCCTGTTAGTGTTTCAAGAACAAAGCTACAACCCAAAGCAAAACCTGGAGAAACCCCAAACAAGAGAAGCCTGAGCGTTAGAGAGGGTTAGCCCGAGCTCCTTCGGAGTGGCAGAAGCACACACAAGTGGTGGTTAAGTTCCAGTTGCCTTGTTTACTTTTTATGGTGACTGATATTTAAAACCTTGTAATTAGTGTTCTCTTCCTCCCGAGTTGCCCCTCATCAGTGGGGTCTGTGCAGCCCACCGGGACTGAGACGATACTGTGCAGCTCGGGGGCGGGAGTGTATCCACATTTGTACTTACAGTCGTGCAGAGCCAGGCTCTCTTTGGTGTGAGGATTTATGACATCAGGGCTGTGTAGTCTGGTTCAGTAAGTTCCTGTTTCCCTCGAAACTGCCCAGGTGGCGACGCTGTCTGCAGCCTCCTCTGAGTTGGCCCATGTCAGACACTTCAGATAAGAACCCTGCCTCAGTGTGGAGGCAGTATAACATGTACAACTGAACATGCGCTGGTGTTTCGTAAGTGAAAGTGAAGGTTCGTGGTGGATGGTGTGTGGGTGTCCTCTGCGAGGGCCCCTCTCCAGCCGTCCCCCAGCGTGGAGAAGGATGCAGCTCAGCCTACCCCAAGTACCAGCTGACCTTTCTGGGTGACCCAGCCAGCAAGTGGGAGTGTGAATTGCGTCCCCAGCTGCAGGTCAACACCTGGGCTGGGGAGCTGGTCTTGGGAGGAGGGGAATGGTAGGGTGGTGGACAGGTAAGTATCAGGTAGGGCGGGGAGGGCTGGGTCTTCGTGACCGAAGACCTTTGGTCTCAGTGAAGGTGACGAAATTCAGGCGGAAGATGGGTGTGAAGTCCTGACAGGCTAGGGCGGGGCGGGGGCTGCGGAGGATCGGTGGTCCTGCAGAGCCAGCCATCTGCTGTGAGGAGGAGCCCAGGGAACTGGTGTGGCCGACGGGCCTCTCCCGCGACCCGAGACCCAGAATGGAGGCAGAGGACTGGCAGGCAGCGTGAGAACAGACATGAGCTGAGGTGTGAGGAGAGTGATGCTGTCGGCAGTGGAAAGGGCTGCTTTAAACTCCCATCAGAGCAGAAAGAGCAAGGGAGGGGGCCCCCTGGGTGGGGCCAGTGCTGCAGTCTCCCCACAGCAGCATGGCGGGGCCCGCCAACCCTGCTGGCCGGGGTGGACGATGTGGGGGCAGGCCGGGTGCAGCTGGTGGGAGTGCCTCCTTGGGGGTCCATCTCCAGGCCATCTGGGGGATCAGGACAGGCCGGGGCGAGGGCTCCTCCAGAGCAGGTCGGTACGCAGTTGCTGACAGCCCTTGGGGAGCAGGGGCACCAGGAGGGCTGTGGGTCTTAGTCACCCCCCAACCCCCGCCTCCATTTGCCTGTGGATGGAGAGTGACGAGCTCCTGGAGCCGCTTCTGCGTGAGGGGAGGGGGGTCCAGGCCCCAGAGGGAGGGTGACAGGCAGGAGGCAGGATTGCCCATGTGGGATGAAGGGGCCATGGTACCGTCTCTCTTCTCTGGAGCCAGAAGTGTCGACACCTCTCCCTCTGTCTCAGCTGGACTGGAGTGGCCAGTGAGAGAGAAGGGGTGTGAACCAGAGGGTGTGAGCAACTGGACAGGTGGGCCTGGTGTTCTCAGTGGCATTAGCCGCGTTTCTGTTTTCAGTACTGTTTTGTGCTATGACCTTTTCGGTAGCTCGGGAAGTTTTTTTCCTGAACTTGTGCTTCTGGCAACTAAGGATGTTACTGGAATGTGCCTGATTTATTAAAGAACGGGGAGTCTGCATGTAGGTCCTTGTAGGTCCCAGTAAATACTTTCTTCATGTGTTTTTACAGACAGATCCCTATAATTGCATTATTTTCCAGCTTCAAAGAACCCCCTCTCTTGCTCGGTGTTCTGCAACCAAACACAAAGTTACGACAGGCGGAACGGCTGTTTGAAAACCAACTTATTGGGCCGGAGTCTATAGCAAATATCGGGGGTAAGTAAAGGCCTGGGACCTCAAGCTGACTTGCCCGAGTGGGGAGACCCGGGCAGGCTTCCTGGCTGTGGACGTGCGTGTTTGTCCAGCAGACTCGCTGTGGGGGCCTCTCGCCTCTCCGAGTTGCAGGCTGTTTCAGTGCTGGGTGATTTTGAGTTCATGTCTCTGGAGCACTTTCTTCTGCTCAGACTGTTGGGCCCTTTAAGACGAGAGGAGGGAGAAAAACGCTGACGATGTTTGGTTTACTTGTCAGAGCTGGGCAGGGGGTGCTTGACGAGACCTTGTTTTCTTGCTCAGATTGTCTCTGTGTAGATTTCATCTGTGAAAAGAACAGGAACTATTCTCAATATTTCTGTTTTTCTTAAAGCTCACTTCGGTGGGTACATTTAAGGGTAACCATCTGCTTCACGTGCCCAAACCTAAGAACCAGAATAGGGTCTGGTTCTAATTCTGGATTCTGCAGCACCTGGAACAGGCCTTCTCTGCCTGTGAGGATGCGACGGAGGAGTCGTAAAAGCAGTTAACGGACAGGCTCTGGACCTGAGTGGCGGGAGGGCCTCCCAGCGCTTTGCCCTCGAGGCCGAGGCCCTGCAGCGAGAGTGGTCCCGTTGTTCTCGGCAGGTGGGGGCCGCGCTGCAGTGGCCGTTGCTGTTTGTCTGGCAGAGTCAGAGTTGCCCACGAGGGATGGGTGCATCATGCCAGAGCTTCGCGTTTCTCTTAAAGAGACGTTGATGTTTATTATTTTCCCAAATTGTGTGTTTTGCTAAAAAGAATTCAGTATTGATATTTAAAACTGGAACTTTGAGACTTAAAGTGATCTTTTTAAAAGAAGATCTCCCTGAGAATGCTTTTCTTGTCTTTCCCACTTGGCCTGGAGTCTCATCCTGCTCTGTCCTCAGGCTCCCTTTTCTCTCCTAAAGGAGCTGTGTGTCCTCCTGGTGACATTTCTGGTTCCCTACTGCGGCGTGACGGCTGCTGCCTCAGGTGGGGGTGGGGGGGGCTGCACGTGGCTGACGGTGGAGGGATGCGCTCACCTCGGGATTCTGGGGGAGGATCACCCATGAACATCCTTGAATTACTTTAATCACACGTTACGTTTTAGAGCAGTTTGGATTCACAGCCAAATTGAGGGGAAAGATCGGAGATTTGTTGAGGATTTTTGCATCTTCGTCCATGAGAGATACTGGTCTGTTTCCTTGAAGTGACTTTACCTGGGTTTGGTACCAGGGCCATGCTGGCTTCGTGGAACGGGTTGAAAAGCGTTCCCTCTGCTTCTGTTCTCTGGGAGAGACGGTCCCTCCCCTAAGTGTCTGGTGGGGCTCGTCAGTGAGCCTGTCAGCCTGGTGCTGTTCTTGAGGGTGGTAACCGTTGATTCATTTCTTCAGTGGACATAGACCTGTTCAAGCAGTCTGTTTCTCGTATGAGTTCTGGCAGATCGTGTCTCTGAAGGAATTGGTCCATTTCATCTCCGGTACCAAACTTGTGGACACACACTTGTTCGTGGTATGCTTTCATTATCCTTGTAACGTCTGTGGGGTTTGTAGCGATGTTCCATCTTCCATTTCTGCTGCTGGTAATTACTGTCTTTTCTTTGCTAGCCTGGTCTGGAGATGACGTATTTTATCAATCTTTTCAAAGAACTAGCTTTTGGTATTGTTGATTTTCCTCTCTTGATTTCTTGTTTTCAATTTCATTGATATCTGCTCTAATTTTTATTTCTTTTTTCTGCCTACCTAGGGTTTCATTTACTTTTTCTTTTCCTGGTTTTTTCCTGGAAGCTTGGATAATTGGTTTGAGGTCTGTCTACTCCTCTGATACAGGCCTTTGATGCTGTCGCCCTCTCTAAGCACTGCTTTCTCTGCATCCAGCAGATTTTGACAGGTTGTGTTTCATTTTCATTTAGTTCAGAACTTTTTCTAATTTCCCTTGTGATTTCTTCTTTGACCTGTGTGTTATTTAGAAGTGTGAGTTGTTTAATCTCTAAGTATTTGGGGATTTTCTTGCTCTCTTTCTGTTTCTGACTTCTAGTTTAATTTCATTTTGGTCTGAGAGCAGACATTGTATGATTTCTGTTTTTTTAAAATTTGTTAAGGTGTGTGACACAGAATGTGGTCCATCTTGGTGAACGTTCCACGTGAGCTTGTGAAGAATAGGTATTCCGCTGTTGCTGGCATGAGGTGGTTGAAGGATGACAGTTATGTCCAGTTAGCCCATGGTGCTGGTGGTTCCTCGGTGTCTTTCCTGACTCCGTCTGCGGGAGCCGTCCGCTGCTGGGGGCGGGGGGTGCTGAGGTCCCCGCCTCCGTCTCCTGCGGCTCTGCCAGCTCTGCCTCCTGTTCTTTGGTGATTGCTGTGAGGCGCACATGTGTTGGGGCTGCCGGTTCTTCTCCGCAGTTGGTGCTTTGTCATGAGTGCCGGCCCCCTTCCTCCCGATGGTTCCCTTAGCTCTGCTCTGCGCTGCCTGCGGCCAGCAGGGCACTCCAGCTTCCTCTTGGCTGGTGTGAGCACGGTACAGCTTGCTGTAGCCCGGCAGCTCGGATCTGCGTGTGTCTGTGTGTTTAAAGAGGGTTTCTGGTAGGCCGCCTGTAGTTGGGCCTTGCTTTTTGATGCACTCTGACCGTCTGTCTTTTAATTGGGGTATTTATACCATTGACATTTAAAATGATAACTGATACACAGCTGATCCCTGAACAGCTCAGGTTTGAGCTGTGTGGGCCCACTTATTCACGGGATTGATTCGCAGTTGCTTAAATCAGGTGCGGGAACCCGCGGATGTGAGGTCTGACTGTAAAGTTATACACTGACTTCAAAACTGTGCAGAGGTTGACACCTCAGCCCCCAGGTTGTTCAGGGGTCAGCTGTGGTTGGATTAGTGTCTGCCATATTTGTTACTGTTTTCTTTTCATTGTCTTTGTTTTCTTGTTCCTTACTTTCTCTTCCACTCTTTTTGACTTGAGCAGTTTCAGTTGAGCATCTTACAATTCTGTTTTCTTTCTTAACATATCAGTTATACTCACTTTAAAAACTTTTGTTAGTGGTGGCCCTGGAGTTTGCCACACACATTAGAAACAAGGAGCATTTCATGAGCTTGCGGGTCACCGCAGTCTCTGGGTGGTCCCAGCACTGCTGTCTGTGCTGCTCAGGTGAGCGCTCAGGCTGCTCTGACGTGGCTCCGAGGGCCCGCCCAGCAGTTCTTCCCCTTTGGTTGGGTGCACTTGGCTCAGCAGACACTCAAATGAGGAGGACGTGAACAGCCCCCAGCGCCAAGTGTCAGCTCGAGGGCCCCTGCTCCTTTCAGGGTAGAACCCCTGTGTGCATCACTGACTGCTGTCTGCTGCGCCCTTACTCCGTGCTGATTCTGCACCTCCACGGGGTTGTTGCTGCGCGTGTTCAGGACTTTTGTCTGCAGACACGGCTTGCCTTCATCTTCAGAGCTGCCATTTCCCCTGGAGATAAAAAGCACAAACCGGTCGCCTCTGTTATAGAAGGTGATGTGAGCCCAGTTTTCAGGCTAACCCAGTAACACCCTTGTTCCTTCCTGTTTTTAAACAGATGTGATGTTCACTGGCACAGCAGATGGCCGGGTCGTAAAGCTGGACCATGGTGACGTAGAGACCATCGCCCGGTTTGGCTCAGGCCCATGCAGTGAGTTGGTGACCCCCGGTGTATGTCTCTTCTAGCTGTTCAGGAAGGCGTGGGGTGGCCAGTGGAGCTGTGTTCTCCTTGGAGGAGAAGAGCCTGCTTGGGCGTCACCGGCTGTGGTGGCCGTTTCCCCTCCATGCTGTGGCCAGGGCCCTGCCGCCCCCTCCCCCCGCAAGGCCTGTGTCCTCGGAGCTGCTGCAGGAGGCTCTCGGCTTTGTCCTGGGGCTGCCCTGCGGAACCTCAGCCTCTCCTCCAGAGCCAGATGCCCATGGGTCACTCAGAAACCCACTGTGTAAAAACGGGTAGTCCACAGACTTGTTAGTTACACGTTTCTAAGAGCTAAAATGTTTTTGTAAAAACGATGCATTTTCATGGTGAAGTGTGAACAACGCAAAGAAGAAAGTGAAAATGCCCTGGAGTTTTCTCAGATGTAACTGTTGTCAGTGTTTTATTGAATGACTTTTCAGCTTTCTGCTTGTGGATACTCACATCCACGAATGGTTTTATGTGATGGGGTTAATACTCTGCATTTGGGTATCTGACAGGCATTGTTGGACTCCGTTATTTTGGCCTGAGTGCCCTGCAGTGATTGCCCGGCTGTCAAGAGGCTGTAGGACAGATGTAAAGAAAGGATAGGTGGTCAGGCAGGAGCATTGCTCTGAGGAGTAAGACAGCAGCGCTCCCTTTCTGGTGGGTAGAGGGAACTGCCACGGCCCTGGATGGGCACAGTGTTGAGGTCCAGCTTTTGGGCTTAAACACAGCTCCTGAGGTTCTGGGGGATTCTGGAGTCGGTTCTGGGTCAGCTGATGTCCCTGAGTTCACTGAGTCTCAGGGTGCTGGTGTGCATGTCAGCCTTGGGTACCAGCTGCTGTGCTGTGTCCACCTCCAGACTGTTGGGTGGCCCCTCCCGACCTGTCGGGCAGTTGTGCTGCGCTCTGGGGGCTGGAGCCCAGGGCCGGAGTCCACCTGGTGCCGTGGGCTCTCTTGTCTGCAGCGCGGCGCGGGGCTGGGACGCCGAGGAGCCCTGGCGGAGCCCTGGGCAGCTGCCTAGCCCTGTCCATGTGTCTCCGCAGAAACCCGAGGTGACGAGCCTGCGTGTGGGAGGCCCCTGGGCGTCCGGGCCGGGCCCAACGGGACCCTTTTTGTGGCCGATGCTTACAAAGGGCTGTTTGAAGTGGACCCCAGGAAGCGTACGTGACGGCAGCCTGTCCCCGCCCGCGGTGCTCTCAGATCCGTGAGCCATGTGCGCCTCAGTGGGCTTGGCAGCATTTGCTGTGCGTGGGCCATGGTGACTGCTTCTCCGACTCACTGGGAGCGCCCCTGCAGGCCTGCTCGGGCCTGCGTCTGGGTCCGAGCCACGGGGTCTCAGGGACTCATCCTGGGGGCGTCCGACTCGCCTTCCCCTCCTGACACTCCTGTGTGTCTCCCGCGTGTCTGCTGCCCCTCGCTCTTCCCTCTTCCTTCCTCGCCACCTGCCTTTTCCTTTCCTTTCCTCCGGCTTCTCCGGCTCCTCTCCCCTGACTGGGGGTGGCATCACCTGAACTGGGACGTCCGACCTCCACCGTGTGTGGGGGATGTTGCCCTGGCGGGTGGTGCGTGCCGGCGCCCAGCCGTGCCCGCCCCGTCGTCCACGAGGTGGGCTGGTGGGAGCCTGCGTAGGGGCTGCTGTGGCTTCGGGCCAGACTGTCCGAGGATGAGCTGAGCACTCCATGAGCATTCGTGCTGCAGCCTGAGAAGACCTACTGCCTCTCCTGCCACTTTATTTAAAAGCAGATGAGAGGGATGTTTTGTATTTGTCTCAGGCAGTCAAACAGAAAACTGCCTTTTTAACCTAAGACGCTTAACAGAGTTTTGAGTCAGTTGTTCTTGATAATTCTCATCTTAGAGGGAGGATTCTGCCTTTAATGAAGTTAGTTAAAATATTCATCACCTGCAGATGAAAGAAGGGGAAACTCTGTTCCTGTGAGAACAGGTGCGTCTTCTGACTGGGACGTGGGGACACTTGCTGTAGTTTTTCCTCTTAAATCCCATAGGCTGGTCAGGGTTTTGGAATTACTGAGGTGGACGTTCTTGGACTGACAGCCAGTCTCCCCCTCCTTTCTTCTTCCCCTTCTCCTTTTCCTCCCCACCCCCCCAGGGGAAGTAAAACAGCTGCTGTCCTCTGAGACCCCCATCGAGGGCAGGAGGCTGTCCTTCGTGAACGATCTTGCAGTCACGCGGGACGGGAGAAAGGTTTATTTTACGGATTCTAGCAGCAGGTGGCAGAGACAAGATTACCTGCTTCTGCTTATGGAGGGGACGGATGACGGACGGTGAGTGTCCCTCCCCATCTTCTGCTCAGGCAGGGTGACTTCGCGGGGCTTTTCACGCCTGGGAGTCCTGGGCGTTTCTGGGCGTTTCTGGGCGTAGCACTTAGCCTTTGATAGGACCCGAGTGTCTCCCAGAAACAGGAGTTGGAGCAACAGAGCAGCAAGATGTCTCACTTTCTCTTTGGAGAAATGAAACTCACGTCGGCCAGCCCCCTGAGGGTGTGGTCTGGCTCCTGGGGGAGGCCTCACACCCCGGCCGGGGTTTCTGAAGGGCACTCCGGCGTGGCTGGAGCTGTGGCAGCCCTCCCTGGTGCCAAGCCAGCTCCCAGGTCAGCGAGGGAACTGCCTGGGCTTGTCTGCAAGAGGACACTGGATGTGCTCTGGGTGGGGAAGGGCCCCCAGGCCAGCCTGGGACCAGGTCTGAGCAGAGGAGCAGTGGGGGCCTTGCCACTGTGGCAGAGGCCGAGCCCCTTTCCACAGGCCCCTGGCCCGAGGGCCCAGACAGGAGCAGGGCTGCAGCCCAGCAGGGGTCGCGGACGCTCCTGTGACCCTGGGTCGGTGCCCCGCAGCCTGCTGGAGTATGACACCAAGACCAGGGAGGTGACGGTTTTGCTGGACCGCCTGCGGTTCCCCAATGGAGTGCAGCTTTCTCCTGAGGAGGACTTTGTCCTGGTGGCGGAGACGACCATGGCGAGAATCAGGAGGTGGGCGAGCTCACGTGGGCTGTCGTGTCTGCGGGCTGGACGGGCGTGGGTGTTGCTGCGGAGCCTGGGATGCGGTAGGCACCCTGTCCCGGGGGTGGGCGGTCAGGTCAGCTCATCCTCCCTCCCCGCCATCTGCCTCCTTGGGCGTCAGCCGGGAGAGTCTTGGCTGAGTGCCGACTGCGACCAGGCCCCTTCCTCCTGCCTGTGGGCCGCCTGCTTCTCTCGCTGGGCCCGGGGCTCTGAGGGCCTCTTGCAGCAGCCGTGAGGTTCACGATGGACACGTTTGCAGTTTGTCCGTCAGGTTTTTGGGGCCAGGACCAGTTTGGTGCTTGGCTAGAATTTTTCCTTCAGTTGAAGGGCTGCTGTTCATCGCCTGCGTGGGTGACTTTTTCAGGTTCTACGTGTCCGGCCTGATGAAGGGAGGGGCTGACCTGTTCGTGGAGAATTTGCCTGGATTCCCAGACAACATCCGGGCCAGCAGCTCCGGGGGGTACTGGGTCGCCATGGCAGCCGTTCGCTCCAACCCTGGATTTTCCATGTTGGATTTCTTGTCCGAGAGACCCTATCTTAAAAGATTGATTTTTAAGGTAATTATGAAACTGTAATTTCAAAATACAAAATGAAAATGTGTCTAGTTTTTTAATTTTGAAAGCTCTGAAAATTCTAGGTCTGCTTATAACAACATCTAGCGCTTTTTGCAATGTCTTTAAAACACATTCGACCCTTTGGCCTGAAATGTAAATGTAGGTGCTTGAGCACCTACATTTGGTGTTTCCTTCTGGTTTCTTGCCTGGGTGTGCTCGTCGCCACCTCCCCATCGTGACCCGTGGGGCCTCCAGACCCTGCGACTTTGCCCCTGCCCCCCGCCCTAGGCGGCGTCTCAGGTGGCCGCACGGACAGACCCACCAACCCGGCCCCCATCCCGCCCTGCTTCCTTCTGCCTCAGAGCCCTTGCTCACCCCTCTCCGTGGGATTCCACCCGTCTTCAGTTACAGACACTGAAACAGTTGTAAGTGAAGGTCTGGGAGGTACCAGCGCAGGGGCTGAGTCCGTACGGCGCCTGGCCCTGTGGGTGGGCCCCGCTGAGGGGCTGCTCGGTCAGGCTGGCCCACAGCGTTCCGTGTGGCTCTGACGTCAGTGGCCGCTGTTCAGAAATGACACGTTGTCGGCTGCAGAATCACTTCTGTTCTCCTGGGACCTGGGAGCAGGTGGATGGCAGAGCAGGTGAGGAGGAGGATTTGAGGAAGGCCTGAGCACCTGAGGGACCCTGGGCAGGTGACGTGATTTCTCGGCCTCAATTTATCCTTCCATCAAGTGGGAAGAATAGCAGCATTTCATTAGGTGATGAAACACGTAATGAGAACATGCCTGTGATGCCCTGAGCGGAGGATGGGAGGGGCTCAGTGTCGGTGCCTGTTGGAGGACGTAGCTGTTGGTGGGGGTTGTGTCTCGGCTCCTGGGCCACGTGGGCTCCATCAGAGTGGTGGGTGTGATTCTGGGGGTCCAGGCAGGAGCAGGGCCAGCGTCTTCATGTGGGTGTGGCCGGGCAGTGGCAGGTCTGGAGCAGTCAGGAGGTGGGAGAAGACCACAGGCCTTGCAGACTTGAGAAGGAAGCCCGATTTCCTCAGGGTGTCACCGGAGCTTCGTGGATTTTCTTTCTCAGTTTTGAGACAACGTCAGAGCTAAAAAAAAAACAGCGGGCAGGGGATAAGGCACTTCTGCCTTGAGCTGTCTGCAGGTGGCTAGCCGACCAGCTCCCTCAGAGCTGCTCCTACCAACAGGCTGTTCTGTCTCCAGACTTCCGGTGTGACCGTCTGGTGCACAGACCCCGCCAGTGGTTGGGTGGCGGCCTTTGTAACGGGACTGGGGCTCTGTCTCCTCAGCTGGGGCGTCTGTTAAAATGCCCAGGTGATGATGGGTCCTGGGCGGTGAGAACTGTAGCCCTGAGGGCTGGAAACAGGTGGAGAGTTGAGAGCTTTCTGGGAAAATGAGTCGTTAAGCGGAGGAAATTGAGGTCTCTTAGGGAAAAGGTGGAGCTAACAGAGGGAGGACCTAGGACCAAAGGAGGTGGGTTCGAAGGTCCTGGGAAGCCTTATGGGACATTCTGAGCCAACGTGCAACTTGGCTCGATCGCTGTGGAACCTTCTGGAACACAGCTTGTACGTGTAGGGGGTGGGGGCTGCAGTGGAGGAGACAGGGCGGTTTGTGCCCGGAGCGGGGCTGCTGCAGCGTGGGCCCAGGCTGCAGGGGCTGTGGGGGCCGTGGCCGGTTTCACCTGGCCCTGCCCTGTGTGGCTTTCCCGTCGCTGTGGGAGCTGGGCCTTTACTAGAAGGTTAAAAACTGAGTAAACATCCAAGAGCTGGTCAGCTTCATTCAGCGGCTCAGAGATTGGGCAGCGTCTGTGCAGCAGCTGGAGTCCAGCTCCGAGGAGCTGTCCAAACGGAGGACTTCCCCGGACAGAGCGGGCAGGAGGAAAGAAGTCACACGAGACAAAAAAGCGGGGGTTTGTTTTGAGGTCATGTTCCTCCAGGGCCGGCTGGGGCCTGCCAGGCAGATGGCCACGCTGGCGTGGAGCAGGCGAGAGCCGAGGCCTCGGGAAGTCGTCGGGTTAGGTGCCAGGCCGTGGGCGGGTTCCCTGGGGCACCTGCTCAGCCCCGTTCTCCTGCTCTGCTTCCCTTGCAGCTGCTGGGTCAGGAGACGGTGATGAAGCTCGTGCCACGGTACAGCCTGGTCCTGGAGCTCAGCGACAGCGGGGCCTTCCGGAGGAGCCTGCACGACCCCGATGGCCAGGTGGCCCCCTACGTGAGCGAGGTGCACGAGCACGGCGGGCACCTGTACCTGGGCTCCTTCAGGTCCCCCTTCCTCTGCCGGCTCCGCCTCCCTGCCGCGTAGGCCCTGCCCCGCCCACCCGCCCTGCGGGCCCTGGAAGTATGGTGCCGCTGCAGGGCACCCTCCCTGGGCTCCGCCCCAAGACTGAGGAAAGGTGGTGACTGCCGTGGGGATGATGAGTCCCCGTAAAGCTGCTTTCTCCGAAAAGCTCTCCTGGGTGCAGCGGTTCCCTAGACACGGGCCTCTGGTTCAGGGACGGGGCACGGTGGGTGAGCCGTCCAGCGTCTTGTTTCGCTGCAGGCTCTGTGCTGCCAGCCTTGGTGTCTTTGCTGTTAACCGGTGACGCCTGTCTTGGGGGTGGGGCCGGGAGGGCAGGGGGAGCTCAGAGCAAACGTGTGTCAGGCTGTGGCCGGGCCAACAAAGACGTCACAACCCTGTTCTCCAGGGTCAATAGGACACGGCCTCGGCCCCAGGGTCCCTCCCGTAGCTCCCACTCTCCTTCCCCACTCGGCCCCCTCCCTGCCTGAGTCCCCTGGCCCTTGGAAGGCAAGGAGCTGAGTGCAGGCAGAGGAGCTGCATGTTGATCCAGCAGCTCAGGGGACCCCCCTTCCCTGGGGCCGGCCACCGGATGGAAGGATGGGGATTGAAGGTGGGGCCGTGGGTGGGGGGTCCTGTCCACACACCTGGCTCCTCACCGCCAGCCCCGGTGTGAAGAGCGCATGTGGGGACGTCGCATCCGCTCCACCACACAGGCCTGGTGCTGCTGTGCGCACTGACGGGGCATCCGCTCGGGTCCAGGTGTTGCAGGCCCCAGGTTATGATAATTAAACGGACTTCTCCCCGATGGCCTTGCTTGGGCGCTTCTCCTGTCTCTTCCACCGTAACAGCGAGTGCGATCTGGTTCCTCGGTGTCCCGTGGAGCGGCTGTCCCGCTGGGATCTGGTTTAGGTCTGTGCGGCCCCCCCACGGCGGCTGCCTCTCCTGTTCTCCGGCCTGCACAGTGGGGCTCGGTGCTCCTTCCTTTCCTGGGTGTTCGTGAGAAGGCGCCAGGGCTTGTGTCTCTGCAGTTGCCTCTGTAACTCAAATAGACGCTACTGTTGGTAGCTGATGCTGCAGGTCAGGGAGGCTGACAGCCGTGGTGGGGCCGACACGCACAGCCCCCCACCCCTGCCGTGGAAGAGTCGGGATCTGCTGGGGCTCATCCCAGGTCGCCGGCTCAGGCCGGCCTTTCAGCAGTGTGGAGCAGAGTCAGGCTGGCCCGTGCCCTGTCTGGTGGCGACTTGGCGTTATGTCACTTCATGGGAAATGCTTTTTCACGGGAAGCGGTGCGCCACGGGTATCTAGTGAGTGTGCGGGATAGTCAGTGAACCCGATCGTTCTTCGGTAGACACGCACCCCAGGTGTGCCCACCCGGGTTCCTTCTTGGTTGGGAACTGAGGGCTTTGCTCTCAGTGCAGAGGAGCTGGTAGCTTTTCACAGTTTCCAGCAAAGGCGTCTTTTTTTGACTCAGATGTTGACTTTCTGTCTCAAAGTGTCATTTCCTGTGTCTTACCTGGCGTTCGCTGCAGTGAGGTACAGAATGCAGCCTCCATAGGCTTGCGTGCGCCACAGGCACTTGTTGGAAAGAAGACAGACTCTCTCTAATGTGAATCCCTCACGTGCTCTGAAAACTACATCACACGGCTCATTCACTGTGTGCTTCCTCACCACCTGTTCCAGAAACGCCAACAGGACTCAGTGCTGCCTTTTCTAGGACGGAGGGCCTGCCTGGAGACTTGCAGGGCCCTCTGCAGACTTGAACAGCTGTCACGTACTCTGACCTTTTTTTGACATAAGGTCGCAGCTGCATCTTGTGGGGGAGATGAGGCTGTGGAGGGACCTGCCTGGGGGCACAGCCGGCGCACGGCGAGGCTGCTGGGGGTGCTGGGGTGCGGAGACTGGGTGGCCGCCGCCCAGCCTGGGGTCAGACTTCCGGGTGGCCAGGCAGCAGTGTGGCGGAGGCCTTGTAGGTCCCCCAGGCGGTGGCCGTTCCTCAGCCTGGCCCATCTGCAACCTGGGGGGCTGCATGCTGGAATGGGGGCCCAGAGCTGAACCCCGAATCTGCACGGTTGGGGGGCGGCGTGTGGGGGGCCTCCTGGCGGGGGGAAGCTCAGGGCAGGCTGTTGGAATTCTGAACTCTGATTGATTTTGGTCAGTTTGAGACCTGAAGCGTTTCTTCCTTTTGGTCATCTTAGAACCCTGGGCCCTAGCTTTCTGTTTCCCCAGGGGTGGTGAGTTAGATGGGGGTGCAGTCCCTTGCTTTCACCCGTCACATTTATGACAGTGTGTTGAATCACCGTACGTGTTGAATGCATGCTTCTTGTTTCTTGTAATTTAGCGAGTCATTTTCCTAAAGGTGACAGTGCCCTTTGTGCTCTTCTATGGTTTGAAGAGGACGCTCCGGCCTCACTGGCTCAGACGTCTGGTCACCTTCCTGGGTGGCCCAGCCTGCCACCTAGCCCACAGCGTCTCCCTGTGCCCCGCCCCAGCCTTCTCCCCTCTCCCTGGTGGGCCGCAGGGTCTCCGACTCTGTCCCCTCCCCACCTGTCCAAGCACAGCTGCACAGGGGCCGAGCCTTGGGCGGCCCCCACCCAGGACTACACAGCTGGAGGGCAAGCTCCTCCCAGGCGAGGAGCTGTCTCTGGGGCTCTGGTTGTAGCATGGAAGAGCCTCGGAGAGCTCTGTGGAGGAAAGGGGCCTCCCGATGCGCATCTGCTTCCCCGTTCTCCCAGAGTAGGTCTGGCAGAGGCATTGCTTTGGGTGGTCAGTTCTTTATTCATGTTTACCACTCGTAACTATTCGCCCCAAGAGGCCATGGTGCGCAGGAGCTGGCCTGTCCCCCGCCTGGTGCTGGAGCAATGGATTATTCAGACAGAAGGGTGGCTCCAGGCTTTCATTGGCAGCCTGGGGCCACGGGGCATTCAGGGTCCAGGACCCACGTAATGCCCATCGGAGGACTCGCCCTGAATCCAGGTGGGCAGCGTTGGGAAGACTAGTTAAGTTTAGAAGCACGTGTGGAATGTTCAGTCCGGCTGCGGGTGGTGACATGGTTCTGTCGTGGGCCCCCACGCTGCCGTCTGAGAGGTGCTGTTTTGGAGTTCTGATGACCAGGCGGTGATGGCAGGAAGGGAGCCAGGGGCCGGGGCTGCGGTCAGTGACAGCGGAGGATGGGCACCTGGAAGCTCTGGAGCCAGGGGACCACCCAGACTTCCGAGTAGCAGCTGAGAGCCTGGAACAAGGGGGCCTGAGGGTCCTCCTTCCTGGAGGCCGCCCCACCCCCGCCGCAGAAGTGGGCGCCCAGCGCATGCGCATGGGTGTGCTCATGCATGTGGGTGTGCACGTGTTTTCTTTACTGAGCAGTTCTCTCTCTGCTCCGTTTCGAAAAATTTTAAACCTACAGAAACACCGAAGTCATAATTCAAGAATATATATTCAACATCCATATTTACAAGTTAACCAAATTTTGCCACATTTGCTCTCCTTAGGTGTGTGTATTTAATTTTTTTTTAATAAAAACCTTTTTTTTTGTGGGGGAGGTAGTCAGGTTTATTTATTCTTGGAGGGAGTGAACCCAGGACCTTGTGCATGCTAAGCATGCGCTCTGCCGCTGAGCTGCGCCCTCCCCGCTGTGACTTCTGAATTGCGTGAAAGCTCTCCCCTGCCCCAAGCCCGCAGCGCTTACTGCCTGTAGGTGTGCCTTTGGGAGCTGTGGGGGTCGCCTGGGGAGGCCTGGGGGGCTGCCGCCTCCCTGCTCTCCCGTGGGGCTGCTGCCTGGGGTGAGATTGGGAACCTGGGGGGCAGAGAAGTGCTGAGGGTGACGCCCGAGGCTGTGGGGGTGGGTGGGGGCCTGCGTGCCAGGAGGCGAGACCCCTCTTACCCGCTGCAGGGTGCGGTTGGTCTGGAAGTCGCAGTCATCCAGGCTCGGGCGCCCAGTCTTCTTGCAGGTGGTTCTCCCAATGTCCACGTCCAGCATGAACTTCAGGCCTTTCACTACCTGAGGGGACAGAGCCGGGTCACCAGGTCCAGGACGGAGGGCCGCAGCTCCTCCAGCAGCAGGACGTGGCCTGAGACGGGGAGGGGGGGGAGGTAGGGAGCGAAGACCGGAGTCTGGGCCCCTGGAACCTGATGCTGGCCGCTCCACTGCACAGAATGCCCACTATGACGGTGACTGCATCCTGCTCTCCGCTTGCGGTCCCCGAGGAGAATAAAGATGAGGACGTCACCCTGCATCTCATGACCCAGGGCGACCGTTGTCCTGAGTCAGCCCGTGGAGCGGCCCCCTGTACCCACCTGACACCAGCGCCCCAGTGAGTGAGCGCGGAGCTCGCTGACCGGCTGCCCTGGGCCCTGCTTTCAGCGGGTGACTGTCCCGTCACTGTCCTGGGCCCTTGCTGACATGTGTGCTCGGGACCGAGGATGAGCCTGGCCTGGCTGCCCTGGGGGCCCTCCTGGGAGGGGAGGGCTGAGCTGCCTGTACAGGGTCGCTGAGGAGCCTGGGGACCCTGCAGGGTGTGACGCCCGTGCAGGGGAAGGGCAGCTGCAGGCGGGGAGCCCAGACCCACCTGGACGAGGGCTCTGCGGACGCGCAACTCCTTGAACAGGAAGACGTCGTTGGAGCAGTTGTTGAACCTCTCGGCGCTGTGTCGGGCCGCCCTGAGGACGTCTGGGTTGTCGGTCTTGATGGTCTTGGGGAACCCTGGCTTCACGCCTGAGTGAAGGACCTGGGAACAAGAGTCTGGAAGAGAAGCAGGCAGATGAAAGCGTTGCTAGGAGCGTGGCCCCCGACCGTCTGCCCTGCACCCCAGGGTGTCCGCCGTGCGCCCCCGTGTTGGCTCCGCGCTCAGAGCCGAGGGCCGGTGTGGTGGGCGGTGCAGTGTGGGCCCACACGGCCCCTCCCAGGACCCGGTTACTTCCCGCGGTTCGAGAAACCTGGACATGCCCCCGGGACCAGGATGAGCCTGCGGCGGGGGGGGGCCCTCGGTCTTCAGAGGGCCCCTCCACCCAGCCTTCAAGGCCACCCTTTGGCTCTGGCCCCTCAGCTCGTCCCCAGCAGGTGGCCGCGGGGCAGTGCCCCCAGGCGTGTGGGCCACAGGTGGGCGGGGACTTTTGTTCTGGGCGCTCGGGTGACTTGACGTCAGGCTTCTGATTCTCAGTTTTCCTGCAGCAGTCGTGGACCACTCGTGTATTAACATAATAAAGTTTGAGGAGAGATCTAAAATTGTGGGGGCGGGAGGAAGGGAAGAGGGTTTTTGGCTTGCAGATGACTTCTCTTTACTGAGACTTCCCCAGGTTTTACTGAAATACTCTCTTGCAGTGGTGACCGGGGCTGGCTTGTCCCCGGCAGGAGGCCAGTTCAGCTGTTTTCTGTCACTGACCGAGTGGAGCAGGACGTGGGGAGGGATGGGTGGGGCTGAGGCTCTGGGGTGGACTGCTGCCGTCCGGGGAGACATGGGGTCCCTGGCTGTGAGGAAATCTCAACTTTTGGGTTGAGAACAGCGTGTGTGTTCAACAGGGTGAAGCGGCTTGAGTAGAAGCCTTTCTCGGGTTGATCTGGGGCGTCCCGTGGGGGACAAGGAGCCCCAGTGTGGGGCTGATGGGCGGAGAGGAGGGCCTGAACTTTAAGCTTGGGGTGGGGATGAGGGCCAGTGGGCTGGCCAGGCCGGGAGCCTGGGCGCAGGGTTGGTGACACGGACAGTCCGCGGGCTCCAGCTGGGGTTGGTCAGGCAGCTGGCATGTGTCCCCGGGGGCCGCCTGGCTCATGGGTCACGGTGGGGGGAGCAACACCCCCAGCCCAGCCCAGCGGAAGGTCTTGCCAGGGTGTCTGAGCCCATCAGCTCATCTGAGCGAGGGTCCTGGAGGAGGCCATGTCCACCCACGAAGCCCTTCTCAGAAATGGATGTCTGACACGAGGGCGGCACACAGAACCCCCGCCCAGCGCACCATGTGCAGCCCGCCTGAGGGTCTCCTCTCCACGTGGGTGGAGCGGCGGAGGGGCGCTGGGAGTGGGCAGAGGGAGTGTGGCCGGGTCTGTGTCTGGGTTGGATCTGCATGGACCTGAGACCCTGGGGGCCCCAGGTCAGCCTCTTCCCAAAGGGGGCTGGTGCTGCCTGCTCTCGCGGGGCACCTCCTGGTGGGTGGCCCAGCTGGGTCCCGGGGTCGGGGCAGCTGGGCAGGCCCGTCCCCTGCGAGAGCGCCCCAGCAGGTGCTGCCGTTGCTGGCTGTGCTGTCCCAGAGTGCTGGCCCCACGAGGCCGTGGGCAGCATCTCTGAGACTCCTTTGCAGCCGTCTGGCCCTCGAGTGACATCCCCATCCGCTGGGCCGTGCTGGGCGGGCGCTGGCTCAGGTCTGCCGTTGACAGGAAGTCCAGTGTGGTTTTCAGCTGCAGCTTCCTGGAAAACAGCTTGAACCTGCCCATCAGGTGGTCTGAGCAGCAGACTGAGAGCCGCCTCCCAGGGGCCGAGGCTCGGGCGGCTGTGCCCTCGGACGGTCCCCTCGCCCCCCGGGGGTCGCTGTCCACAGCTGGCTGTCTTTGTACGAATTACATATATTGCCTTCTCTGATTGTAGGCTTATCTGTTTGGTAGGAAGTTTGAGAAATACAGAAGAGTATAACAAAACCAGTAGAACTTGCTGTCGGGGTCTGAGGGAGCCGCTGACACCTGCGTTTCAGATGCTACCTGTGTATGCAGTTTGCCTCGGTGGGCTTGAACGGGATTATATTAACGAAGTGAAACTAGCTGAGGCCGAGCCTCTGACGAGTGTCCCTTCAGACGCGTGACCTCAGTTCCTACGTGATGTTCGTACAGTTGCGCGAGGTTCTGAGATCACTGAGGTTGGTTTAGTTTTAACTACGTTTCCTAAAATGTAGGCTTCAGTTCAGTAAGGTTTCACCAGCACAGTTGTCTAAACAAACTAAAACCCCATTTTTAATTTACTGTTGAAAAGTCAAACCTGTTTTCAGGGTGACCCTTCAGAAGACGTCAACAGGGAAGGGCTGGTGCAGAGCCAGCAAAGAGGGTCTCCTCCTGGAGGAAGACAGACGGCCCAGGGCCCGAGGCGCAGCCAGGGAGCCCGCACCCCAACCCGAGGCGGAGGTCTGGGGGCTCTTCTCCCACGTCTGTGGGAGCCGCGTGCCCCCCTTCTCCAGGGAGGAGCTGAGGCCTCCAAGGGGTGGGTTAACCCAGGTTTGACAGGCTCTAAGGACCTAATCTTTTTATCTCATTCAAGAAGTACTTCTCGGTGGTGGTGCTGTGGGTGATGCCATGTGCTCAGAGTCGTGGGCGGGCTGGGGCACAGTCCAGGAGGGGAGGACTGTGACAGTGACACTAACCTAGCAGGAGGAGGGACGCTGGGGTGGGGACTAGTTAGAAAGCGCGGAAGTGGGCAGGGTGTGGGGAGGGCAAATCTGACATCCCCTAGCTGGAGGCTGGGTGCGGGGGTGAGGGGGGGTCGTGACTCACACTGTGGCTGGTGGTGGCCTGGTCAGGAGGAACAGAAAATTCTTCTGCGTCACACAACGCTGGCGTCCAGGGGGGCCGGGCAGCTCAGAGAAGTGGACTTTTCAAATGAGTGGGACTCCCCACCTTCCCCTGCATGATGGGGGGTGGGGACTGTGGCCCAGAAAGGCGCAGGAAGAGAGGGGTGGGCGGACCCCCACAGGGTGGGACAGGCTGAGCCAGGAAGGCTGGTCTTGAAAAAAATGACTCAGACCGCAAGAGATGGGGGCTGGGACTTGGGGAGATTAGGGTGACAGCGGCGCTGAAGGGGGTATGTTGCACCCTACCCGGGAACAGTGTGCAGGGCAGAGGCCCAGCTTTCCCAGGGCTGGTAGACTCTCCCTGGGGCAGGGACATTACAGTCTCAAACATCAAGCAGGTGGAGCTAGCCCCAGGGCGACAGCATGGGACCAGCCTTTGGCAGATGCTTCCCACCGGCCCTGGAACAGCTTGGTCTTGCTGCAGGAACCAGCACACCTGGGGACTCCGCAGGCCCCTGGGCTGCACCTGGCCCCAGTGAGATCACCCCCAGTTCCCAGTCCCGACTCAAGGGAGTCAAGGAGTCTCTCGTCTCCCTGGTGATCAGGATGGGAAGCAAAGCTTAAGGAAGCATTCTGCTGTTTCTTGCTGAAAAGTGTAACTTTCCATGTAAATCACGGTGGTTCCTCCCCCAGCTCCTGTCCTGTCCCGCCCCACACCCCCTCCTTCAGAACTGACTCTGGCCCCACGGACGTCGGACGTCGGTGTGCCAGGCTCTGCTCGCCCTCCCCGGGTGGGCACTGACCCTCCACTGGTGTGTGGGCGCTTCCCAGAGACACTGTCGATCAGACCGGGTCCATGGTTGAGCAGGTTGATGCCAGAGCTTGGGGGCACAGTCAGAACCTCGGGGACAAGGTCAGAGCAGTGAGAGCTGCAGCCAGAGGTGCCTGTGTCTGCAGGTCAAAGAGGATTTAGCCTGCCCTGGAATTACCACCAGGTGTGCAGCTCACGTCCCAGAAGCGCTGTGGACAGCTACTTCCTGACAAAGAGCAGCTGGTAGTGAGGGTTTTTGGTAAATGTCCCTCAATTTGCTTTTCTGAAAAACTAAGGCACGTGGGACTCATGCCCCGCCTGGGGCGCGGGCCCTGCCTCGGCGCACTGAAGCCCGGAGGGGCCGAGCCCTTTGGAGAGTCCTGCCCCGCCCCCGCCCCCGAGACCTGATGAGCTCCCCTTGGGGGAGTTCCTGGTGTGGCGGGGGCGGGGAAGGGGCTGCTCGGCCTCTTCCTGTTTCAGGAGCGTTCTAGGTGTGCCCAGGGAGGTGGGGGGGCCCCGAGGAGGGAACCAGGGTGCTTCCCTGCCGGAGACCCTCCCTGTGTCCCCGGGTGCATTCCTCGGGGGGCTGCTGCCCCGCCAGCATCACAGGGCCCTTGAGTGGGCGGTGTCCTGAGCTCACAGTAGGAGGGCTGTGCCCAGGGCCTGGGGTGCTGGGGTCCCCTGCCCACCCAGAGCCTCCCCTGAGCCCCGCCCCTCACGCGACACCAGAACTCAGTGAGCTGGTTCTTGCCCTTAGCTCCATCTGAGTAATGAGTAGCTCGTTGTTTTGAGGACACATGTCCACTGGCACAAACAGGGTGCCGGTCAGTCCCAGCCTTAACCCACTGTGATGCGTCCAGAGTCTGAATCCCAGCTCTGCCTCTCAAAGGCTGTGCAGTCTTGGGGAAGCTGCTTCACCTCTCTGAGCCTCCATGTCCTTATCTGTACACGGGGGTGACAGTGGCCCCGACCCCACAGGGAGGTGGTGAAAATGCACGAGACCGTCCACGGGAAGGTCTGGTTGATGAGGGGTGTGCCGTGGTGCCGTCACCAAATATGAGATGTGCACCATGGCTGAGGGCAAACCAGTGCACCCCCGGAACAAAGAAATCTCTAAATGCAGACAGTGGGTTGGTGGCCCCCTCGTGGACCTCCCTCACTGGGGGTGGTCTCTGGGCACTTCTCGCTCCCGCCCCGGCCCCAGGCCCTGCCCAGGCGGCCATGGTGGGAAGATGGGCCACTGCGAGCTCGGCCGGGGGCTTCCTGCGAGAGATGGCAGTCAGGTTGAGAAAGAAGGGCTTTCTTTCCCTTTTCAACGGAAGGCTGGGGGTGAAGAAATCGACGCAGCAACTTCCCGGGTCTGAGGGGCTCGGCAGGGAGGCTGCGGGGCTCTGTGCTGGGGTTAGTGCTGTTCAGCACCGAGGTGGGGGAGGCCAGGTGCCCAGGAGCAACACCTCCCCCTGTGGAAGGCTCTGGAACCTGTTCTCAGGAGACTGGGATCTGGGGCTGAGCTCCTGCCCCTGCTAGACCACCAGACAGGGCCTCCAAGCCTCTCTACGGACAAGGGCCCAGGGCCCTTGCTGGGGCTGACACCTGTCACACAGAGGAGCCACAGAAAGGGTCCCTGTGGCATGGGAGCCGCCGGCCAGCAGAGGCCCAGCATGGGGATGCGGGTGGACGGCACAGTGGACGGCAGGGTTGCCATCCGAGGGCCATCACAGGCAGCCTCTCCAGGGCCCAGGGGTGCCGTGATTTACCCGCTTCTCGGGTGGTAAGAAGGCAGCTTGGGCAGGCTCCAGGTCCCAAGGCCCCCACATGGGGTGTGGACTCTGGACCCTTGTCCATCTGGGCTTTGCCGTCCAGAGTAGGTCCAACCAGGTTGGGGGGCTTGGGCCAGCCAGAGGGGCTGCGGCAGGGGAGGCAGGTGCGAGAGTGGGTTGGTGATGGTGTCCTGCCCGGACGCCGGTCACCTGTGGCCCGGCTCAAGCCCCCTTCAAAGAGGGAGGAGGGCAGAAGCCAGCTACAGTCTGGGGGCTGTCCCTGCCCGCTGGTCACTTTGGCCCTGGGCACCAGCTTCCTGGTGTGCGTGGGGGCAGGTGCTCGTGGGCTCTGTGACCTGGGCAAATCACCTAATGTCTCTGTGCCACAGTTACCTGGCCCACAGGCAGCGGCTCCCCTCTTCCCCTTCCCCATGGCAGGAAAGACGAAGGCTTAGGGTCCTTCCAGCCAAGTCATAGCACAGCATTGGAGGCAGGAAGGATGCGCCATCAGATGGAAATCGCCCGACCGCTACCCTGCACGCTGTCCCCGCAGGGAGCCGTGGGGACCACCTGCAGACCTCAGGAGCGCGGGGACAGATGCTGCCCCGGTCCCAGGTGGTCCAGACCCCCACCTCTGAATGGTGCTCCCCACAAAGGCAGCCACTGTCTGGTCCCCTGGAATGTGACTTGGGAACACAGGTGGGGTCGGGGAATAAGCTCAGCACCCCATGTGGCAGGGAGACCCCCCTCTTCCTCTTACCTTGAGAAGGGCCCCCCGTGGTGCCCAGGACCAGGCTGCAGACGGTCAGCAGCACCCAGGCTGGACACATGGCTGTGCTCAGGGCCGTCTGGGCAGGGGCGCCGGCAGCGAGGTGGTGGGGGAGCCCCGCCCCGCGAACCGCCTGCCGGGGGCGGGGATGGCGGTTTCTTGCTGAGTCCTTTTGGCCAGAAGCTTCACCTCCACATCTGCCAGCTGTAAACTCAACCGCTTCCTTTGTGAAAGTTTCCAGATGGGAGATTGTCTGCAGGCGTTGGTGAGAGCTGTGAGCAAAGCCTCTGCGACTTCTGCCCTCGAGGCTCGTGGGAGAGACCTTGCAGCAAACCAAGTGAGCAGGCGTTTTCAGAAGCACAACCGCTTGGGGTTCCTCCTCCCCAGGACCAGGTTCTGGGACCTGAGTGGCCCCTGCAGGGGACTGTCCTGCTGGTGTGACTGGGCCACTCTCCCTGAAAGTGTCAGGAAAACCAAGTGCGGACTGGGATGCAGGGGCTGGCCATCACGGGGCCTGGAGCCAGAGGGGGCCAGGGTTTGCGGAGGGGTGATGGGCCACCTCCCACCTTTGGCTCAGGGTCCCGGCGCCCTGCCCGGCGTGGTCCATGTGCCCCGCCAGTGGTGAGGAGGGGGTCTGGAGCACTGCCTCTAAGCTCTTGGGTGACCTTAGTGAGGGCCCCAAGCCTCAGTTCCCCAGATGGGCTTGTGCTGAGGATCTGGGGGCTTCACACCGAGCACGCCCGGGGAGCGGGCTACCCTGTGCTCAGGGCCTTGACCCCACAGTACCTCAGGGGCGGGTGGTCACTGCTGCCTGTCCTCAGTGCTGCGGGTTGTTCTCACTTTCAGAAGCACCGCGTGGGTCTCAGAGCGGGTATGGGTCTGTGCCCTGTCCTCTGTGGACCAGCAAAGGCCCAGGGTGGGGAAGGAGCTGGGGTGAGAGCAATGTTACTGGTCCCCGGGGCTGTACGTGTGCTTGTGGCGGGGGGGTGCCCAGACATTTGGTCAAACATGGCTCTGTGTGGGTCCATGAGAGTGTTTCTGGGGTAGATCAGTATCTGAGCCTGGAGACGGACTAAGGCACTTGGCCCTCCTGGTGTGGTGGGCCGCATCCGATCAGTGGATGGCCTGAACAGTGCTGAAGGAAGAAGAGGAGGAAGAGCCCTGTCGCTGCCTGACTGCCTTCCAGCCTGGGGGCCAGTCTCCCCCAGCTTCAGACTCGACTCGGAGCTGCGCCCCTGGCTGGCCTGCGTCTGGACTTGCCAGCCTCAGCTCCTTGTAGTAAATTAAATCTCTTCACACCACTGCCCCTGCTCCCCGCCCGGCACCTGCTGGTTCTGGTTCCGGTTCTCTGGAGAATGCGTGTGCCTGGGCCTGTCTCTGTGTGTAAGTGTGTGTGGCTTGTGTCTGCGTGTTCATGCATCAGTGTCTGCGTGTGTTACCGTGTGCGAGCCTGTTACGTGCACTGTTTCTGCCCCGTCTGTGGCCTGACTGCTGGGGGGTCGTGGGCTCTGTCCTGAGTCCCGCTCATTCATTTGCTGGTCTGTTCCTGACTCACTCTTCCTGCCCCCGCCTCCTGCTTGAAGGGCGGTCCCCAGGCCAGAGGGTCAGCACTCCCTGGGAGCCTGATGGATAAGCAGTCTCGGGTTCTCCCCCAGACCTCGGATCCGACTCTGAGGGGGGCCCAGGAGTCAGTTTCACAAGCCCCCCAGGAGGCCTTTTTGCCTCCAGGGTTAACTGTCTCGGCCTGGAAGGTCACTGGAACCCATGACGTCCTCCTGGCCTCCAGGGTGTGCCCACTGCTGGTGGCCAGACCGTCCGGTCTCTCGGCTGTCCTTCCCCAGCCACCCGGCCACTTGGCTGAGGAGCGAATGGGACACCCAAGCTGTCCTGATCCTGCCAAGTCCCAAGCTTCCTGCCCCGTCCCTCCATCTGGGCTGGGAGCCTGGGGCTCCGCCAGCAGAGGCTGCTCATTAGCTCTGATCACAGAGGTGGTGGTGGTGCGAGGGCATGTTGACAGCACCCTCTGTCCCTCCCGGGCCCTTTTCTCAGCTGTCCTGCACCGTCATTTGATAGTCGAGGAAACTGAAGCACAACGGGGTGAGAGACTGTGGGAGGTTCTGCAGAGCCAGGTGGGCGGTGAGGCCCCGGCCCCTGTCCTGCACCCATGTCGCCGCCTTGGTGCAGGGCCTGAGCCTGGGGCTGCCTGGGGCTCCCTACCCTCCCGGCCAGCCCGCAGGCGCCAGCTCTGCCACGGGGTCTCTGATGGTGGCCCAAGCCTGCTGGCATGGCACCGGGCGTGACTGTGAGCAGAAGTGTCACAGAGCCTTGCAGGGCAGTTGAGAGGCGCCTGAGGGAAGGGTCTAGGGGGTGTGACTTTCGCGCACCTAAATGCTGTACGGAATGAACACAAAGCCGCTTGTCCCCGGGGAGGACTCTCTGACAGGCTTGTGACACCTCTGTGTCCTGCTCGTTCTTCGTTTTCTCAAGGCTGCATGGTCATCGGGCTACACTTCGTCGTCTGGACCTGTCTCTGTGAAGAGCAGCGGGCGACCTGCAGAACCTTGTCCACACGGTGGCGCTGTGACCCAAGAAACGAGCAGGGCCATGACGGGGGACTTCACCTCAGCTCTGGGACCCCTGCTCGAGTCGCCCTTGGCCCCTCTAGGGAAACGCAGTTCTCAGCCTGAGGTGGGGGCGGGTGGGGGCGCGTCCCGGTGGATCTCGGGGCTCGTGTGGACACCGCTGTCCTCGAGGTCTGGGATGTCCCTGGGAGGACCCTCAGGCTGGGGCCTGGGATCACCTGGTTGTTGGCAGGCTCCCTGGGGCTGTCGGTGTAATGGCCGGGTTCTAACAGTGAGTGTCCCCAGAATCCAGGCAGCCAGCCCCGTGTACGAGTCAGCTTTCACAGTCACTTGGTGCTTCTGCCGTAACAGCCGACCTTCCTAGATTCAAAGGAGGGGGAGGGGAGTAGAGCAGACCCCCCCCCCCAGCACGCCCGCGCCCCCGTAAGCAGGGCTCGTGGGGGACGTGTTGTCGTGAGCGCCTTTGGAAGTTACCTGCCTCACGTGGGTCCAGAGGGATTTGAGGTGTGAACCTCTCTGGAGGGGACCTGTCTCCCTGACTTCACCCTGCAGCCGCGGTGCTGGGCAGGGCCGGGGCCGGGGCCGGGCAGTACGCACAGGGGCCCTGCAGCCCAGCAGTTCAGCAGGGACTGATAGCAGCTGCTGGAGTGCGTTCCGATCGGCCCACGTCCGCTCAGTTTGTTACGAGGTGGGCAGGTGACTTGAAAGACTTGTGCTCTGTGGTTGGAGGAGGACAGGTGTCTCCTGTTTGTCCATCCCACTGTACGTGTAGCCCCCAGAGTGCTGTGGCCTTCTTGCTAAAGGAGAACACTGCTGAACTTTCCAGTTCCCATAAAGGCCTGGTCTGGCCTCTGATACCTCGTTACCTAAGGTTGCCAGTTAAAATACAGGGCACTCAGTAAATCTGAATTTCAGAGAAAACAAATACATTTTTAATAAGTATATCCTAAATTTTGCATGGGAAATACTTATACTAAAATCACTCATTCTCCAACAATTAAATTCCCTGAATTTTGATGTGCTAATCTGGCAGCCCCTGGCCTGGTGAGGTGGGCAGAAGGGCAGCGTTGCCCCTCTTTACTCGTGATTCTTCTCTGAGGAATGGGGGCTCTCAGCTTGGGGCCCTGGTGGTTCAGCCTCAATCTCTGGGTCATCCTTGGGCCCACTCGACCCTAGGAAGGTTTGCTGGAGGAGCAAGTGGTGTTGACAGGGAACTTGGCTCTGCAGCCATCATCCAGGCCCTCGCCCAGCAGCCATTTAGGCCTCATGCTGCAGGACAGTGGCAGCAGTGTGACCTGTGACCTGGCATTGGGAGAGCCAAGGGCCCCATGCCGATTTGGACTCTGTGTCCACCTGTGTTGCCCACGTGCCCTGAGGTCCCACCATGGGCTAAACTCCCTTCAACTGGGTTTTATATCCAAGGGGTGTCGGGGACATCCCTCCCCCAAGGGTCTGGAGCTGGGACTCGGGAACTCCTGGAGGGGCCGGGACCAGAGGGTAAGGAGGGGAGACGCAGGGCAGGATGCTGGAGTGCCGGAGCTCAGAGCAGCCCCAGGACGGGGACACGGGCTGTCGACTGCCAGGGAGGCACCTCCCTGACCCGTCTTCACCCCTTTCTCACCAAAGTCCCGTTCTCTGCTCTGAAGGTTCATGTGATTACATCTAGGGTCCCCCCGCCCAATCTCACAGTCCTTCTTCACATCTGCAGAGCCCCTCCCTTCCCCTGAAAAGAACCACAGTCACAGGTTTGAGGCTTCGGGTGTGGGCCTCTCTGGGGCCGTTGATGTGTGGGCCCCGGGGGCGTTGGGGAGAGGAAGGCCCGCTGCTGGACCTGAGGAGACGGGTGTCCCTGTGGCCTGCAAGGAGGCATGCGGAGAGCTGGGGGGGGCCTCCAGGGGCCTCCGCTCAGCTGGCTTACAGGCACTTACCTTCACCCTCCTCCTCAGGGAGGGTCTTGCGCTGAGCTCAGCTCCCCCACCCAGCAGACCTGAGACAAGGGTCGGAGTGCTTGGCATCTGGGGAGGCTACCGGTGAGAGGCACATGCTCTTGTGGACAGTGTGACCAGGGCACCCTGCCCACACCCTGCAGCTCCGCCAGGGAGACAGACCACAGCCTCTGCCGCAATCAGCCCAACGGTCCGGCCGGGTCAGTAACCTCCAGCTTCCCTAATTTTGTCCCCATTCTGCCCTGGCATCACCCAGCGAAGAAAGCCCTGCGTGCCCCGCGTCTGGTCACCCGCCTCCCGCGCCCTCGCCCGCCTGAAACTTCCCTTTCCCGTCGTAGAGTTTCCCACTCCCCTGCCTGCGTGCGTCTCTGCTACGCGGGGACGGGGGACGGTGGCTGAGCCCCCTTGCTGTCAGAAGCTCCCAATAAGTAGCTTTTGCTTGTTCTCTTTGGGTGGTCGTCGTTTATTTCCAGGCCGGGAGCCGTGGGTGGAGCCAAGGGTGGAGAGTGGGTGGGGCCTGGGTGGAGAGTGGGTGGGGCCATGGGTGGAGAGTGGGTGGGGCCATGGGTGGAGAGTGGGTGGGGCCGCGGTGGAGAGTGGGTGGGGCCATGGGTGGAGAGTGGGTGGGGCCGCGGTGGAGAGTGGGTGGGGCCATGGGTGGAGAGTGGGTGGGGCCGCGGTGGAGAGTGGGTGGGGCCATGGGTGGAGAGTGGGTGGGGCCGTGGTGGAGAGTGGGTGGGGCCATGGGTGGAGTGGGGCGGGACACAGCCCCTGATGGTGGGCTGATGAGCAGGTTCTCGCTGGGCAGCTAGGGGTCTCAGAGCCGGCCTGGGGGATGAGGAAGCTGCTGGGCTGCGGGCTGAGGGCAGGGGCGGTGCTTGCAGTGTCCCCCCAGCCGCACATCGTCCCCGACAGGCACTGCGATGTGGGCAGGGTGACAACAGCACCTGCCTCCAGTCTCCTGCAGCTTCCCGGTGGGCTCTGGGTTCTCAGGGACGCTCATCAGAGCAGCCCCGCAAGCTTGGTGAAAACGCAGACTGTTCCTGCGTGAACCCCCATTCCTTGGGCCTGGATGTGGGGCTGGGAGTGAGCATTTCGAAGCTCCCGGGGTCCAGGTAGACCTTGGAGAACAGCTGGGTCTCCACCGCCCACCCCACGGCCCTGGTTTGCCCTCCTCCTGGTTTCAGAAGACGTTTGCTGATTTGAGTGTAGGGAGACGGCTTCTCTGCCTCAGTCCCCCTCGGAGGACCCATTTATTACGGTCCCTTAGGCGCTAGGAGTACCTCCCCTTGGGTGTCTGTGACCCTCGGCTGGGTCACTGGGCTCCACGCTGATGTGGGTAACCCATTTCTCTGGCTTTCCTTCTGCTGTTAGTTTGCATAGTCCTTGTGTGGAATCTCCAGAGTGCAATTTCACGACCCTGGGTTGGTCTTTCTTGAGCTAAGCCCCTTTGTGCAGGTGAGCCGAGGTTGACTTCACCAACTCCCTCTCCTTCGTCCCATTTTTGGTGGCTTTTTAATCATGAAGTGTTGACCCTCTGGCTCCAGGGCTGGTTGGACTTACACATCGTGTGTGGTGTGCTTGTGTGTTTGTGTGTGTGCATGTTTGTGGTGGGTGTCAGTGTCCAAGAACCTTGAATCCAGGGCCAAAGGGGTGATCATGAAACTCAATTCTTCACTTGATTTCTTCAACACCCTTTTTATTACAATGATTTTCAGAAAAGTTGAATGAATTGTTCCATGGACACTCACGTGTCACCCCGGAAGCCACAGGTAACTTTCTCTGCATTGGCTTTGTCCACCACTCATCAATTCGTCCTGCTGTTTTTGCACAGTTGAATGCCAGGGGCCTCATCCTGCCCAGTGACAGCGTGGCCTCGGTTTAAACTCCCCTGGAGGCGGGAGACTCGCTGCCTGCTCAGGCTGTTCCGTCACTCCAACCGTCACAGGGCCAGGCTCCATTTCTCCCAGGCATACTCTTCAAAAGAAGGCGTTGAAGGGAATTAAGAGTCAGCACCTGGGGAAGGGGACAGCTCAGGGGTAGAGAAAATGCTTAGCATGCACAGGGTCCTGGGTTCAATCCCCAGTCCCTTCATTAAAAAAAAAAAAAAAAAAAAAAGAGTCCAAACCCCGTGGGGTTGTTAGAGCTGTGCTGGGCCCGCTGCAGGGGTTATGGTCCAGGAGTCCTGGAACGTGTGGCCCTAGCCAGCCCCCAGTGAGGTGGACAAGCTGAGAACCGCTGGTTGCGCTGTTGCAGCCCCTCAGAGGTACAGTTATCCCTAAAATGACTCCTCAGCCAGAATCTTGGGTGGCCCTTGGAACAGGTGTGGACACATGCTCGTGGCCTGCGGGTGCCACTGTCTCTACCCTGATAGGCCGTGCCAGCTCCTCTCCCGGCTGCCCCGGTGCCCCGGCTGCTGGCCATGGGGCAGGCGCCTTCACTGCTCTGTGGTTTCCCCTGCAGGCTGCGTGGCTCCGCAAGTCAGACGTGGGCCAGCCCAGTGCCTCTCTGTGGCACTGCTGCTGCCTGGGTGTCCACTGGCTCCCCTGACTGGCAGGGGATGGGGTCCTGGCCAAGTCCCTGGAGAGAGGCAGCATGATTAGGCCTGGATGGGCCATGGCCCCAACACCCTTTCTTTGCTTAATGTATTTCCTCATTGCCCAAAGCAAAACGTTCTGTAAAAATGTGTGTGTGCCTCTGAGAATGCCTTTGCCTCTTTCTGCAGACAGGGGACGCCATCTTTCACACTGTGCTGTTGCAAAGTGAGTCATTAAAGAAAAAGGAAACGTGTTAATTGTGATGGCATATTGGTACCTACGTGGACGGCCAGGCTGGGGACCCGTATGAATTTCATTACTTTCTGTCTGCATTTGGGGTTTGGCTTGAACTCAGCGGCCTCTGAGAGCATACTCTTGTAAAACTGTAATTAACTCCTGCCAGCGTCAGTGTGTTTTATTGTCCTCCACAGCCCAAGGCCCCCTGTGACTGATTTATGCCGTCCTGAAGGCCGTTGCTCTGAGCTGACGGACGTGGATTGAGTTTTATGGGCTCCAGCTCGAGGGCAGCTCCTCCCAGTCAGAGATGATAGCGGGGCCACTCTGCTGGGGTTGGGGGGGCAAGGCTTAGTCAGAACTTGTAGCGTCAGAAACAGGCGGGCTGAGCTGGGAGACATGGCCTTGGAGGCTGCTGGGGTCTGGGGCTCAAGCTCGGGCCCTGACCGCCGCCTGGAAGCTGTGGGATGGGGTGGGTCACCTCACCTCGGGCTCCCTCTCTCCCGTTCTGAAGGCGGGGGCAGGAGTCTCGCCCCTAGTCAGCCAGGTATGGGGTCATCTCCACAGCCGCAGGAGGACTCAGAGCTGCTGACGTCCCCTGGCTTGGTGGGCTGGGGTCCATGGCGGCCTGGCCTCTCAGGGTAGGGGCCGGGGAGGCAGACCTGTGGCCCCAACAGTAGCCACCTGCCACATCCTGCCCACAAGCGCAGCCCCGGCATCTCTGTCCACAGGACCAGAGGGCTTTGGGGACCAGCCCACCTTGTGGTGACTGCTGGGGGTGTTGGGGGGAGGTCTGCACGGGGGCCGCCCCAGCCCGCTGCGCCGGCCCCTCTGCCCCCGCTTCCCGGTCACCTAAACATCTTCACGAGCAGAGGGCTGTCACTTTGATGAGTGGTTTCCACTTTTGTAATTGAGAGGTACTTAGACCCTCTGAGCTGGGATTGTAACTTGAGTTTTTTTTTAAAGTTTAAAATTTTAATTGCACCCCTTGGGAGTGATGGAAATGTGAGCTGTTGTGATTGTGGTGGTGATTTCATGGGTGTTTGTATCTATCAAGACTCATCAAATAGTGCATCTGAAATAGGTGCAGTTTACTGTGCAGGAACCATAGCACAACAAAGGTGTTAATAAAAGCCATTGTTCCCACAACACACACAGCCCGCTCCTCCCAGCTCGGCAGTCCATCCGCCGACACCTGACTCTCCAGAGAACAACTCTGCCGCAGTTCATTTAACTCCTTTTCGAAGACTTTTATCTTTTTATTTTGCCGAGAAGTCAGGTGTTTTGCAGTCTCCTGCTGCCTCAGAAACGCTGAGATCTGAGCACACAGCCACCCAGCGACCCCGCTGGTCACAGGCCTTGGAAGTTGCTGCCTGTTCCTGTGGGATGAGTTCCCAGGGCGAGATGGCTGGGTCGGTGAGTGTGTCATTTGGAGACTTAACAGCTTTTGCAGACTCTTCCCCCAAAGGCTGCAGGAATTCGCAGCAGCAGGCGGGGTCTGCATCCGGCCCGTGAGTGCTGGGTGCTGAGTGCTGGGTGCTGAGCGCTGGGTGCTGTCATTGAACTCGGATTTCAGTCTGACGGGTGATAACCCTCTTGCTCTTCTCACTGTGGCCCAGTCGCGTTTCCCATGAGCTCATCTTAGCAGCGGATGGTACACATTACCTGCAGGCATTTTTTTTCCATTCAGAGACATTGCCTTTCTTTCTCTTTCCCCGCTTTCTCTGTTGCTCTTCACCTGGTCCTTCTCAAACGATGTGTTTCCAACATTTTCCAAACAACTCCCAGGAGACCTTTGGTCCTCACTCAGTGGTCGTTCCTCATCATTTGAAATGATGGTGACTGTCCCCACCTGCTCGCCTGCAGCCTGCGGGCAGGCAGTGCAGTGTGTCCGCTCCAGCTCCTTGGGAATTCAGGGTCAGAGTTTCTTGGCTGCCTTTACAGGAACATTTTTGGTTTTGTAACTGTGTCCTTGTGCTCACACGAGGTTCCTTTTCAGAGGGCGGAGCCAGCCCAGCTGCTAGGATCAGATGCATCTTGATTGAACATGAACCTCCCTCTGTGGTGACTGAGCTGGTTTCTGGGCATTTCTCCCGGGGGTGGATTTGGTGGCAGGAGAGCCAGCTCCGGGCCTTGTGGGGCCGGCACCGCCCTCCTCGGCGGACTCACTGTCACATCCTAACCCCTGCCAGCAGCGCGTCTGCACCCCAGAGAGGAGGGCCGCCCTCAGAGTCCGGTAAGCAGCTCTGCACGGCGGGGCCCACGTGCCTGGTCCAGAGGAGGAGGCACACACCGGGCACCTTTCTCCTCCTGGACTCTGGAGCTTTGGGAAGAGACTGGGGGCTGGAAGCCAAACCACAAAAACGCTTTTCAAATAATTGAAACGTATGTAACTAGGGTTTGAGTCTTTCAACGTTTCCAGCTGTCCCTAGATGTCCACGTGTCAAGTGAGAGGATCTCCGTGGAATTTCTCTTCCTCTTTCCCTCCCTCCCTCCCTCCCTTCCTTCCTTCCTTCCTTTCCTCCCCCTCTCCAATAATGTTATGCAGAAAATTTGAATTATTGTACCGCAGAGTACAGCAAATACAAGAAAACGTGCAAACTTGCACACAATCTTACTGTCCTCAGACAATTTTCCACAATATCTTTGTGGATTTCTTTCAATCATACACACACAAATGTTTATATACACAATTTTATACATATTTAACATTAGGCTCCTATGATACATGCAATTCTCTCTTACTTAACATTATATTATTAGCATTTAAGTATGTCATTAAGTATTCTTCAAAAATAAAACTTTTAGTTTCTTTTTCTTGAAGTATAATAGACACACAGGAGTGCACACACCATAAATTGATTAGCTTAATTGATTTTTCAAGTGAAAATGTAATTTTTGCACTACAAAGTAATCTCTTGCATGTAACTTATCTGTGAAGCCTGTTGTTTGTAATTTTTCATGAGGATAAATAGCTGTCACAGGCCTCCTTGTGCACAAGACTTTGGGTGCATCTGGTGACTGACTCTTAGTTAAACATGCATGACTGGAGGGCTCACCCTCCCTGACTTCAGACTATACTACAAAGCGACAGTCATCAAAACAGTATGGCACTGGCCCCAAAACAGACACATGGATCAATGGAACAGGATAGAGAGCCCAGAAATAAACCCACGCACTTGTGGTCAATTAATATATAACAAAGGAGGCAAGAATATACAGTGGAGAAAAGACAATCTCTTCAATAAACTGGACAGCTTCATGTAAAAGAATGAGATTAGAACATTCTCTAACATTGTATATAAAAATAAACTCAAAATGGATTGTAGACCTAAAAGTAAGACCTGAAACCATCAAATTCCTAGAAGAGAACATAGGTAGAACACTCTTTGTCAGTATTTTTTTGGACCTGTCTCCTAAGTCAAAACAAATAAAAGCAAAAATAAACAAATGGGACCTAATTAAACTTAAAAGCTTTTACATAGCAAAGGAAACAAACAAACAAAAAAACAGAAAGAAAACCTACGGAATGGGAGAAAATATTTACAAATGATGTGACCAACAAGGGGTTAATACCCAACATTTATAAACAGCTCACACAGCTCAGCCTCAGAAAAGCAATCCAATCAGAAACGGGCAAGCACAGGGCGAGATACACAAGGCTCACAGTGAAGAAGAATGTGACAACGAATATGTGTATGTTCGTGTATGACTGAAAAATTGTGCTCTACACTGGAAATTGACACAACATTGTAAACTGACTGTAACTCAATTAAAAAAAAAGAAATGGGCAGAAGACCTGAATAGACGTTTTTTCCAAAGAAGACATACAGATGGTCAACAGGCACATGAAAATACGCTCAACAGTGCTGATTATTAGAGAAATGCGAAGTAAAACCACAATGACATACAGCCTCGCACCTGTCAGGATGGTCATCATCACGAAGACCACAAATTGGTGAGGATGTGGAGACAAGGGTGCCCTTGGGCACTGCTGGTGGGAGTGTGAATGGGTGCAGCCCCTGTGGGAAACAGTGTGGAGGTTCATCAAAAAACTAAAAGCAGCGTTACTGTGTGATCCAGTAATTCCACTTCTGGGTATTTAACTGAAGAAAATGAAAACACTGACTTGAAAAGATATCTACACTCCCGTGCTCACTGCAGCACTATTTACAACAGCCATGACATGGAAGCAACCTCCGTGTCTGTCAACAGGTAAATGGAGAACAAAATTGTGCAGTGGAATATGACTCAGCCATGAAAAAGAATGAAGTCTTGCCTTTTGCAGCACGGACACACCTGGTTGGACCTGCGGGTGTTGTACTAAGTGAGGTGAGTCAGACAGAAAGACAAACACCATGCGATCTTGCTCATATGTGGAGCTGGGAACTATGGTTTCCTCTCTCCTCTCTCAGCCCCCAATTCTTAGTGTGGCGAGAGCTCGGGGTCCGTGCTCTGCACCCCAGTGTGTGTGAGCAGCTGTTCCGCAGAAACGACCACCTTCCCTCTAGCTTTCGGCCGCCAGCCAGTGGTTTGGACCAGGCACCTGCCTATGTGGGTGGGTGGGTGGGCTGGCCAACGGCAGCCTTCTAATCAAAGATGAGAGTTTGCTGGCTCCCATTGTACCCGGTGCATCGACACTGACCCCAGGCAGGACGGGGAAGGAGAAGATGCCTGTGGTTGGGGCCCAGGTTTGGGGGACATCCTGGCTTCCTGGGAGCTGATCCCTGGCTCCCAGCCACCCCTGAGCTCCTGAGGAAGGTCGGAGGGCACGGGGGTTCGAGGATGAGCGGGGGAGCACCTTCCTGCTTATCAAAGACACAATGACTCTGGCCAGGGAGGGAATGCTGGCAAGTCATGGAGGCCATTTAGTGGAGCTCAGCTTCTGTAAACCAGGGCACCGTCTTAGCCCTAAACCTGTATCAGTCAGCTTGGCTGTAGTAACAAACAGCACGGCCTGACTGCCTTCAACAGCAGTTTACTTCTCACAGCTCTGGAGGCAGGGAGTCCAAGTTCAAGGTGCCAGCAGGTAGGTTTTGCTCTGAGGACCCTCTTGCTTGGTCCTCACACTGGGTGGGGGGTGCCCGTCTCTTCTCACCAGGGTGCTGATGCTGCGCTCCCCCAGTCTAACTCGAATCCCCGGCAAACCCCATCCCACGGGGGCAGGGCTCCCACATGAGTTGCGAAGGAACACAAACCCTCGGCCCACACAACAGTCATGATGCTACACCCGTGCCTACACCCTCTGGAGTCAGCACGTCAGACCCCGTCTCCTCTGATTTGTTCCAAGTCGCTTCCCAGTACTGGGGTTGTTCCCCGTGCAAGGCTTAGCCCCTGGCTGGGGGTCAGAGGGCAGAAAGGAGATGGCTGTTGGGAGAGGCTTTCCGAGCCAGGTTGGGGGTGCAGCCGGCACAAGGTCCAAATGTGGAAAAAGCAGGTGGGCTGTGGGGTTGAGGGAGTTTCCGGGATGCTTCCAGAAAGCTCTGAGCTCCCTGGCACACTTCTGGGCCACCGGGCCGGAAATCCGTCTCGAACGCTTCCTATGGTGCGTCCACGCCGCACCCCGCCCGTCCCAGCGGCACCTCGCCCGTCCCAGCGGCTGGCCCCGGGTGTGGCCGCTCTGCAGCAGGGCTTCTGGTGGTTGATCCTGACGGCCTCCCCAGCGGCTCTTCCCTCACGTCCAGGTGTTCCTGTGACTTCACTCCTGAGCTTGTCCTGTGCTCCTGATTCGTGACTGCTTGTTTGCTTTAGAAAATTTCGGGACCAAATTTCTTGGCTACACCAGAAAATGGAAAAGTTATAAACGAGAGTGTTTATGTGCTGAAATCAAAATTGTGTACGTGTGTGTAAGTGTGCGTGTGCATGCGTGTGCATGTGTGCAAACCTGGCCCCGCCTCTGTTCAGGGTTAGGTTGGCCGGGTCAAGGCCGAGGTCACTCTCATCTGCTTTCACAGAGGTCGGGTCACCCAGCCTTGCTCTGCTGTGTTGTAGTTACTCCATTCCATTCCATTCCATTTTATTTAATTGTATGTTTAGGCAGCAGAGAGGGAGTCTTGCCTACAGGGCCCCTCCTGGGTGTGAGGACTTGAGCTGCGAGCTTCCGCTCCGGGTGAGAGAAGGGCGGTCAGGGCGCTTGCAGACCCGGGGAAGCCCGTCCCCTGCACGCGCTGGGCCGAGTCTGGGGTTCCTGGGCTCCAGCCCTGGCGGCGCCCTGGGTTCTGCTCACGCTGGGGCAGGGACCCCCGGCTGCACGTGCCGCCCAGGGCTTCTCCCCCACAGTGACCGAGGCTCGGCCACCCGGCTCCGGGGACAGTTTTTCTCGCTCTGAGTTGGGAAGAGCTGTGCTTTGTCTGAGCAGCTGTGTCGTCCATTTCTGCACACAGTTGATTCTGTGGCTGACGTGTTTCCTTTTTTCTGTTCGCTGGGAGCAGAGTGATGGGTTAGAAACGTGGACTCCTTCCTCCCTCGGGCTCGATTTTCTGCACTAAGCTACATCTCTCACTATCTTGAGCTTGCGAACACTTACTGACGTGCTTCCATTTCTGGGCTAGTGGCCCCCACAGGAGGGGCCAGGGAGGCAGCCCGGAGGCGGGACTGGGCTGCGCACAGGTGGGGCCACGGCCGCTCGCGGGAACTGCGTGCAGGCCCTCGGTGCCACGGGGGCGGGGGTGAGCCTAGCGGTGGCGGGGCCATTAGCTAGAGCACAAGCCGCGTCTGTGCCGCCGCTGCACCGCTGTGTGGCCCGGGGCACGGTGCCTAACCTCTCTGAGTTTCCCCTCTGCAGGGCGGGATTAGTAACGGAGCCTGCTCCACGAGGTCTGAGTCTTGAACGAGACCAGTCTGCCGGGGGCTGAGCAGAGGGCTGGCCTTCGCGATTGCTATTGCTATTATTATTAGTGCCACTGGAAGGCCCGGAAACGGGGCAGGCGGAGGGCGGGGGATGCTGCCGAGACAACATGCTCTCGGCCACAGTGAGTGTTTCCTGCTCGCCGGGGGTGGGGTGTGCCAGGCCGACTCCAGAGGCGCCCCGAGACCTCCCCCAGGCCCCCAGCCTGTGACAGGGCGGGGCTGGCCCCGTGGTGACGGTGCTCACAGGGCCAAGGGGATTTCCCCCGTGCAGGCGTCCTCTGACCTTGGAAGTGGGAAGTCACCCCGGTGGGCCTGACCTCATCACACAAGGCCCCGTTCCTGGACTTGATGAGGGTGTGATGCGTGAGGAGCCCCGCGGGGCCCAGGACAGCCCTTGGCTGACGGCCACACGGAGTCGGGCCTCGTCTTGCAACACAAGGAACTGGGCTCTGCCTCCGGGAGCCTGGTCGGGGCCTCCCCGGAGCCTCTGGAAAAGCAGAGGTGGTGGACACTTGATCTGGGCCGTGAGCACCCAGCCTCACCCTCCAGGATGTCCAGGTTGTGTGATGACAGAGGGTCTGGGTGCAGCGTGCATAGCTGCTGCCTGGGCCCCTTCCACCCGCCGCCCACTTTCCAGGCTCCACCGGAGAAGCTGGGCGGGGCGGATGCTTCTCCCTGTGGCTTCCTGGCCGCGTCTGGAAGACGGCCCCCGAGCAGGACCCCTGTCCATGCTGCGCACCCCCTGCGGGCTGTGGCGCCCCTTGCGGCTGCAGTGACACCTGGTCGGCGGCTCCCCGGCCAGAGGCTCCCGGAGGTGGACGGCGCCAGCAGGGAGGGGACACGTCTGTGCCTGAGTGACCCGAGCGGGTGGAGACGTGGTCGCGGGCCGGGCTGGGCAAGGTGTGCTTGCTTCCGAGGGAAGGCGTCACCAAGGCAGCCGGCAAGGTGGTGTACGCTCCTGGAGTGCCACTGTAATTCAGCCTCCAGCGTGACTGGTAAGGCCCTTCTGGTGAGATGCGTGTGCCTTAAACCCGAGACTGTAAACCTAATAGGAATTGGGTTCACTGCACGAGTCAAGATAGTTGTACTTTGAGAAATGTTTTCAACGTAACATTAATTTCGACCTTTATGGGAAGGGTGACATGAGTGTGTTTTTAGAGTGGGTGTTCGCACCTGACACATTCTCCATTACCACCTTACCAGATTTTCTGAGTTGCTGCCCCAGTAGGTGGGTCAGGTGTTTCCAAAAAGCAATCACGTACTTTCATGCTCTGCAAGGACGTGTTATGCTGATGGAACGGAGCTCTCTCTGTTTCCTTCCAGGAGCCTCAAGAACACAGGGACGGGAGAGGGGGGTCCCGCTGGCGGAGCTGGGGCCTGAGAGAGTGAGGGGCCAGCGAGCCATCAGCCGTCTCATGTCCTCTCCTCCTCGGCCCCCTGGGGGACCTGTGCCCGGAAGAGACAACAGTTTCCAGGATCCTATGATCCAAGATCTTCCCATGAAATCCCTAAAAGAACAGGCCGAAGATGTACCTGTGGGTTCCCGCTGGGCCCACCGGCTTCCCAAGTCGGTTTGGAACGTTTTCCCCTCTTTCCCTAGCCTCACCCGCTTCCGACAAAGGAGCCCTGGCCGGGTGCTGCCCTGGCATCCACCATGTGGGTGGATGGCATCGCGTATCCCTTGATGGACGTTTGGTTGTTTCCACGCTGGGGCCATCCTGAGTAAGGCTGCCGGGAACACCTGTGGACAAGCTTTTCTTTGAGCCCCTGCAGGGTTTTTGGAGTGAGCTACTGTTGGGCCTTGTCTGAAGAGCTGTGACACTCCGGTCGGCCAGTGCCTGTCACCTGGACTGTGAGTCACTGCTTGGCTGTCCTGGGTTAGTTTTCCCCAGAGAAGAGGCTGCGCTTTGTTAAATGGGCGGATCAGGCTCTCACAGGTGTTTTGGAGGGACTCGGTGCATCCCAGTCCTCCCTCCACTGCCTCCAGCAGCCAGGGCTTTCTGGCCCAGGAACGTCCCCAGATGTGTGGGACCAGCCCCCTGGCCCCCCACCTGTGGCCCCGTCGCCCAGCCCCTGTCACTGCGGTGGGCTTGGGCGGAAGCGCTATGAGCTGGGTCCCTGGGAGTGGGGGTTGGAGGAAGACAGGGACCCCCTCTCTTGACCGTTCCCGCAGTTGTGCTGGGCCCTTCCCGACACGGGCTGGCAGGACCCCGTGGGATGACAGGGGAACTGAGGCCCAGGAACCCCAGCCAGGCCAATGTGGACAGGAGCCTCTGTCTGCCTGCAGGGAGTCGGCCAGGTGATGGCGGGGGCAGCGTCCGCCCCTCACCTGGGGCAACGGTCCTGCGTGTGGGCCGCGGGCCATTCCTGGGGAGGTGAATGCAGTGGAAGAGGGACTCTTGACTGAGAAGGAGGCGTTTCCAAGACGTAGTTCAGGGGGATAAAGGGCAGGTCCGTGTGAAGTGGAGAAGCGGACGCGCTGGGATAAACACGGGGCGGGGCGGAGCGGCGACGTTGGGGGGTGGTTGATGGGCCAGAGGACGCTTTTCATGGAACCTGTCGGTGCGTCTACCGTTTTCCCTGTGTGTGCCTTACTTTTGAACGTCTTCTTTTTGTGGCTCAGGTGTGAGTAAAGGTTGCTTGAATCCGTGCCTTGTGGTGTGGAGACCACGGCGATTTCTCCCAACATCGCCCCCCGGGTGGGTGGGGGTGAGGTTCAGGGTCCACCCGGCGGCTGCCTGCCCCGGCCCCGCTTTCTCCGCCGTGAGCGAATGCTCCCCTGGTTTCCTTTCAGCGGCCCTCAGACTCCCCTGGCCTCAGACCCCCGAGGGCAGGGCAGACTGCGCGCAGCCCAGGGCTCTGAGCAGGCCACTCGGGACAGGCACCTGCTGGTGGCAGTCGCCCCTCAGGCCACGTGACTTTTGTCCAAGTACCAGCGGGGGTCCGCGGAGGGGGAGCCCCGTGTCCCCACTGGTGGTCCAGCACAGGGCCTGTCGCCCCGTCTGGCCTCCCTGTTGTCCGCCTGTCCTGTCCCAGGAGGTGTATGAGTGCCTGGGAAAAGGGAGGACGGGGAGGGGGTGATTGTCACGCTTCTGCAGAGCCTTGCAGGTGACTCCTAGGCCAGGCAGTGCAGCAGCTGCCTGGTGCCCCCACGTGGACCTTCTCTTCCGGTGCAGAAAGAAGAGGCTGGTTTATGGGGGCTGGTGGGTGGCTTGGGTGGGCTCCCACGGAGGCAGACGCGAGGGACGAGGGCTTGAGTGACGTGGCTTCTCTGAGAGGTGATCTCGGGCTGCCGCAGGGGAGGAAGGAGCCATAGGAAGCTGCGAGCGGGGGCTCAGCCCACCGGGCCCTCTGGGGACCACCTGGGAGCCGTCCCGGCCCAAGGCCTGAAGGGCTGTTCTGGGGGTCCAGCCTGGTCCCTTCTGGCCTGACCCCACGTTAGGAAAGCCCCCAGACAGGGTCTCCAGGGCCTGCAGCAGTGGCTGGGGCTGTGGACAGGGTGTCCACGGGGCAGGCCATCGTTCCTGCTGGGCAGCGTGGGAGTCCGGTGGCCAGTGCAGACCATTCGAATGAGCATGGGGCAGAGCGCGTTTAGAGGAGAACAGAAGTGTATTGCCCGTGCTTGTAGTCAGGTGGAGGACGCGGGGACGGAGGCTGGACTGAAGCCACGTGCTCAGGATCCCCGTTCAGTGGAATAAACACAAGCCCTGCAGGATCCGAGCATCAGCAGCAGTTTCCCAAAGTCACTTGGCAGCGCTCATGTCCCTAATTGCTAAATATACGTGGTTACTGAAAATCTAAAATAACAGCTTGTCAACTCTGTGTTTAAGGCAGCAGAGGGTTCACCCTGTTAGTGGCTTGGAGACAACGCGCAATCTTCAGATAGCTTGGTAAACAAAGGCCGCTTTGCACTTTTTAAGCACAAAGTCGCAGGCACTGCTCCATTCCTTTCAGAGGCCGGCCTCCCGGCACTGCTGGGCATTTGGATCTGTGCCCGCAAGCGTAGGGGTGGCGGCACTGCTTCACCAGAGGCGGCTCCTGGCCGCTGGTGGTGGCGGGGACGCCCCCACGGGAAGAGCAGAGCTGGGCTCCGGAGTGTGCTCCTTCTGTGTGCTCGCCACTCCCGCTCCCGCTGCCGTGAGCCGGCACCTCTCCCCACCTGCCCGCAGCCTGGTTTCCTTTTAGGGAATTACACTCTCTCCAGGGGGCAGGCGTGGCACGTGGTTCAGGCCAATCCACTGGCTGTTTCTGCCACGGTATTTGCATCTCGAGTGAAGTGACCGAGAGCCACCCGCGGCTACCTGCATCCGCCCCAGGGACGGCGCACTGCAGCCCTGCCTTTCTAGTTCTCTCCTGCCCCAGGGAGCCTGTCCCCAGCCTCCCACTGAGCATACGGGCTTCAGACACCTTCCAGGGAATTCTCTGGGGTCCGAGCACACATCCTGGCTGACACACGTCACCACCCACAGCTGCTCTGTAACCTGTGGCTGTGACGGTCCTCTCATCTTTCTCACTTCTCGTTGACTCGATGCACAGGGTCCATGATCTGGTTTCGAGGACTCTCATCCCAGCAGACATTGCCAGGGGCCTGCCGGACCTCTGCGGCTCTCGCCAGCCGGACCCGCATCTGCCAGCACCTGCATTTCTCTGCCCCTCCAGCTTGGGAGCCCCAGACGTTGTAGGGCAGACAACTGTCCCTGCTGTGCCCTTTCTGAAGTCCAGTCACTAGCACAGACCAGCAGGCCATCCTAAAATTAATGGCGTGAGGCGTGATGAAAATGTGTGTCATGTCGTTAACTTCGGGATGGTTGCTGTTCTGTACTTGCAGCTGGAACAGGCGGGGCAGTGAGAGCTGAGAGCAGGAAGGGCGTCCCTGCTTCACCCCAGGATGAGCGGACGTGGGGCAGCAAGGCCTAGGGGGCAGAGACCGGCCCCAGGCTGGGCTGCGGCTCCACCCTTCCCCCCCAGTCTGCACTGGGTGGGGGTGGCAGCGGGAAGCCTGCCTGTGTGGCCGAGCTCCGTGATTCACTGCAAACGTGCCCGCATAAACGGTGCACCCAGGGAGCCCGTGTCTGCCGTAAACCCTTGCCGACTGCGCTCCTGTAGTTCTGCTGCACAGGGAGGCACGCCCTGTCCCCACACCTGTCCTTCCCTGAGATGGAAGGAGCCCTGGGCTGTCACATCTTAAAGAGGGGATTGTCCACCTGGAGAAACCGTAACCTGAGGACGTGTGCCTGGCCGCCCGCAGGTGTCGGGCTCAGCGCTGGGTGGGCGCCCCTGCTCTCGGGCAGGGAGGGGTGAGGGGGCGTTTACCCCCCTGGCAGGCAGGGGCCCTTCCGGGGCAGGGCAGGGACCGACCCCAGAGCAGAGTCCCTGGTAGGGCCAGCGCTGGGTGGACTCCGGCCCCGTGGGCCAGTCAGGGGCCCAGCGGGACATGGAGGGTCTGGGGTCCAGCAAAGGGTGCGGGGCCGGCTCTCCGTGCGTTTGGGATGTTGAAGAAGACTCTTGGGGCCTGGGTTTTGAGGAGCAAGTGGGGTAACAGTTGTCCCCACAGCACAGGCTTGTTGTGGGAACACGCCAGGTGTGTGACGTGCCCTCAGGCGCGTGGGTGCCAGAGGGAGGCAGCGCCCTCGCTGGTGGCTCTGTTCCTGCTCCTGCTGTGAGGACACCTGCGCTCCACTCCCCGCAGGGGCCCCAGGATGCTCCACGAATGTCTGGGGCTCCTGGAGGCAGCTCGGAGGAGGAGGCTGTGCCTGAGTCCCTTGGGGAAGGAGGTGGCCATGGAAGCTCAGAGCGGGTGACAGTCCTCACCGCCACCGGTCCCCGGCTGGGTGATGCTGCTGTGGGGGCGCTTGGAGACCCTCTGAGAATCGGACACTACACGAAATGAGACTCTACAACCTCCTCGTTTGGGCTGAAGAGTTGGCCTTTGATAATATGCTAATTAAGCTGCCTGCCTTCCTTTAAGTCCAGTCTGTCAGGTCGCTCCTGTGAGCTAGGGGTTTCCTGGGTGCGGGGGAGAAAGTGGTTGGATAAGAGGACAAAATTCCTCGTCCATTAAGAGTTTCGGTCCAGCGGGAGAGGAGGAGGAAAAAGAAGTGAGGGGTACAGGTGGCCAGGGGCTGGGAGCTCTCAGAAGAGGAATAAAGGGGAAGGAGCCGGGGACAGTGCTGGAGGGGGTGGAGGCGGGCAGGGCGGCACTGGGAAGATGGGGGTGGGGGGCGTGCCGGGCACTGCAGCAGGGAGTGCGGAAGCCGGGGCCCCAGGCGGAAGCCGGCCAGGCATCCTGGTGAGGGAGGGTGTGCAGGGAGGAGACCGCCTTGGTGCCGGTGACCACTGCCTCGGCGTGGGGGAGCGGCCTTGGGGGGTTGCCTCCCAGCCCGCAGGGCGGGTGCTGGAGGGGCTGGGACCACGCCTGGTTCTCATAGGGTGAGGAGGCTCTGCCTCATTGCATCGCCGGAATCAGACTTACACTTGAATCAGCGTAAACTGGGCGCGGGGGCTTCGTGAGCCCACGCCCCGTCTCCACCTGCTCGGGGCGGGGGTGGCTCTCACTTGCCGTCCCCGCACGTGGGAACTTGGCTAAGTGCACACACTGGGTCACCTCGCTGTGTGAGCACAGGTTCGGAGGGAAACACCTTAGGGAGTCGTGCTTAGGCCACAGCAAGCGATCCAGTTTAAGTGGGCGTGAGGCAGAGGGTCCCTAAGAACCTTTGGTGGGACCCCCGCAGCTCACTCGGCTGCTTCCCTCCAGGAAAGGAGCGCCCCGGCCTCGAGTTGCCCCCCTGCTCCTTCCTCCCCAGGGGGTAAAGGGTGCTTTGTGGGGTTGGACAGCATCGGGGATGGAATGCGGTCCCTCCTGCCTTGATTTTAGGGACGTGCTGTCCCGAGGGGAGCACCTGGTGGGCGTCCGCCCCAGGCTGCGGGCTGCGGGGTCGGGGCTCCGGTCACTGGTGGGAAAGAGCCTGTTCCAGGGCTCAGGATGGGGCAGCCGGGTCTGTGCACCCAGGCTGCCTCTCCAGGGTCGGCTGCCTCTCCAGGGTCGGCTGCGCTGGTTTCTGACGTCTGGTTCCTGCCGCATTGAGTCCGCGTACGTGTCTGGTCGGCTGTTGAAGCGTCTCAGTGGGTTTTGAAACTGGGAATCAGTGTGACTGTTGATTCTGAACTTGAGGGGCAGTGGAGGGGTGCGATCTGTGACCCTCCAGGTGGAACCAGGAGAGCCTTCTGTGGCTGCTGCCCACGGCGGTGGCCTCGTGCCAGGAGGACACTGTGGAGCTGGCGGGCGACCTCCATCTCCCCGGCCACGTGTGCCGCCGCAGAAACTGGCAGAGGCCCTCCCGGCGGTGGCCGGCCGCCCCCTCCGCCAGCCTCGGGAAAGCAGTCATCCCCAAGGCATGAACAAGCAGGTCTTCAAGAAACTTCTCCAGGGAATGGGCGGGTTTCCCATTCAGGTGGGTGGGGCTGCCCCAGCAAGCCGGGAGGTGGGCCCCCAGTCGCAGGGGGCTCCTCACCTCGCCTGGCCTGGCGGAGGTGAATTCTAGCAACCGGGACAGCAGCTCATCCAAAGCAACCGAAATTTAGATGTACATGCCATTTTGGAGAACTGATTAATTTGTCAAAATATTCAGCTCCCGGGGTGTGGTATAAAAATAACTCAGAGTTCTTTGCAATTTTGTGATTTAATGTTCAAATGACTGATTTCAGTTCCATTTCATCAAATCCTTTTTGAACCTATCCCCTCTTCCCAGGGGTTTGGGCAGCCTCTTTGCTGGGCCCTGAGTGTATCCAGGCCAGAGTTCCTGGGGGGAGACCTCGGGTCCTAGAAGGCTGGGTGGGGCGGCTGGTGGGCTGTTCCCACAGGAGCAACTTGCACGGTGAGCCCTGCCCTCTGTTTAGGGACAGTTTCCTGGGCAGTCATGGCCCGGCTCCTGGCGGGAAAGCGTGGTGACCACCGGTGAGAGTTTATTCGTCCTCGGGCGCAGTGGGTGGGCATCCTGGACTGGGCCCCCAGAGACTCAGAGCCTGTGCTCACCTTTTACTGGGGGCTGCGCCCCCAGGAAGTGAGGGAATCGGGGGTCAGGGAGCAAGTGCCGGGGCCTGCCCACTGACTGCGGTGGGCCCAAGCCTTCAGAGGGGCCTCAGGGACCACCGTGGAGAGGGGGAGGGGGAAGAGGAGGGGAGGGGGAGGGGGAGGGGACCTCCACCCCCACGCCCGAGGCTGGCTTCCTTCCTGTGTCTTGGAGGAGCCGTGTGAGACCCGGCACCAAACGCCAGCCTAGCAGCCGCTGGGCACCCGGGAGGGTGCGGGGCGGGGGGTACGCTGCCCCCAGCGCTCACGGCCCAGGAGGGACCGAGGCCCTGATGTGGCCGAGGCAGCTGGGGAGTGGGGTTCATCTCCCCTCCCGGGACCCTGTGGTCTGGGGGCCAGGTGAGGGCTGTTTGCCCATGGCTTTATAAGGACACCGGCGGGGCTTCAGTGCACAGGACGGAAGGAAGTACCAAGAGTAGAGGCCGTGGTTGGAGGACGAGGCGGGGCCGGGGCTGGTGGGGTCGGCGTGGTCAGCGTGGGCCTGGCATCCCTGCACGGGGGCCGGGGAGGGTCCTTGCTGTCCTTCAACTTCTGTGCACGGAGCCTTGTTTGGTGTTTGCCCTGCACGGGGCTGAGCGTGGGTTTGGGGGACAGGAGTGCGTGCACACACACCCACACACATGCACACACACACGCACAGATACACCGCCCACCCACACTCACTCACAGACTCACACACACATCGGCTCGGGGGCCCACCCGGCTCAGGCAGACTCTGGCACCGCGGACTCAGGCGGGATTCCTTGTTGAATCAGCCGAGGGCACAGGACTCGTCGGGAGCGCGGCGGCTGTGGGGATGGGGTAGGGCTCCGATGGACAACGGCCAGACCGTCCATGACCGGAGAGCTCTGACCCACGCTCTGTGGTGGCCACCCGGACGCCACCCACGGCCTCTGCAGGACTCGGCCAGGACGCTCAGAACTGTCATAACTGTCTCTGTGTCCAGCTAGGGACCAGCCTGAGAAAGACAAACATTACCCGGACCAACCACAGGGATGCCCACTCCTCCCGCTGCCCCGGGCCGACCACCTCCAGTCCAACCAGACCTGACACCTTCCCTCTCTTCCACTGAAAAGCGTTCTTACCGCCCCGCCTGCCTTTGAGCTTCCGCCAAAGACAAGTGATGCCAAACTCCTGACGTTGGAAAGGCGAGGCTTTATTTGAAATGCTCATTTCCAGGGGGGAAGGTGAGGGGCTGTTGCCATGGAGGACGGCTGCCACAGGGGACACCCTAACCGTGAGGTCTGCCGGTGCCTCCGGGGCTGGACACAAGGGTCCTCCAGTACAGGGAGGAGTGGACGAGGCTGGAAGGCAGTCAGTTTGGGGAGCAGCTGAAGGGGGCGGTGACAAGATGTGACCGGATGGCAGGGCTGAGCTTGGCTGTCCAGCGGCCTGGGGCTCAGGCAGAGGGGGCACCTCTGGACCCATAACCTGTGTTTGCTTCTGCAGATGAGCGCTCAGGCCCGGGGTCCCCTCCCCTCTTCCACCCCCATGTTTCCACCCGTCCCTTTGTTGGTCCCTTTCTTGGTTTTCGCCCTCATTTCCCTGGAGGTTGTGCTCCACTAACTTTCCTGGAAAGGTGGCCCCGGACGCGGGTGCTCTGCGCCTTTGCAGGGCACACGTGCTCTGACGCTTCTCTGATCACTGCAGCTTCCGAGAGCTGGAATCCAGGTTAGATGCGGTCTCCCTCCGCGGTCTGCGGAGGCTCTGACGGTGCTGGGAGGCGGCCTTCCGTGTGGACCTCGTTCCTTTTTCCTCTCTGAAGCTCTTAGCGCCCTTCTTTGCCCTGGAATCATGACACGTGTGGGCTTCCACATGGCTCGGTGTAAATGCTTCAAAGTTACTACTTACTTGGGGGTGCGGGGAGGGTGCCCAGCCCCCGAACCTGCATGTCCTTTTCTTCAGTCGTTTCTCCAGAGACTAAACCCACGTTTCTTCTATTAGTGGTGACCTTATATCTTTTTCATTCTCTTTGTGTCATTTATTGGAACGTGGGGAGGGGGCAGAGGTGAGCTGGCTGTTCAGGCCATCGTTCCTAATCGGATGGTTAATCAGCAGTTCTAAACAGTGAGTGCCATCCACCTGGGGTGCTCACTGCAGACCTGCTCGAGTCCCCTGCTCCTTTGTTCCTGCCGTGGGCCCGCCCTGGCTCTTAGCCTGGCAGGCCAGCTTCCATGGGGAAGTTCCGTGGGAGACGGACACCCCCGGGTTTAAAGACCTCCCCGCCCAGGCCCACCCATGCCCCCAGCCCCAGAGTCCTGGCGGGTAGGCCAGAGTCTGCACGGAAACGGGCAAGGGCGGCAGCCTTCTCTGAAGCTGGGCCCAGACACAGACGACCACAGGCTCAATCCGGAGAGGCGGTGCCTGTGTTTGCTTCACAGTCCGTGTCTGAGGTTTAGAGAGCCCAGCGAGAGGCTGACTCATGGATGACTCTCCTTCAGGGCTCACCAGCTGCTGAAGGCGCCCCCACCCCCTTCCCCCAGCAGTGTTCAGAGGCCGGACAGCACCGCCCAGCCCCCCAGGCCCTTGCGGATGGGGGCGGGCTTCTCCAGGGCTCAGACGCAGGGCTCTAATGTTGGTAACTTGGGTCTTCACTCTGCTGCCCCCCCTTCTCTGAGACCTTCCCCACCACCTGGAGTTTCACTTTGTTTATGTCACAGTCCCCAACTGCAGGGTCCCTCCCTCGTGGGCCCAGCTTGCCCTCTCTCCTGTCTGGTGTCGGTGCCCGGACGTTTCCTTTAGAATCGTCCCCTCCCCGGCTCTCAGCCTCGGCCAGCGATGGGTCCTGGGACTTCGGCTGGATCTGCCCCGAAGGAGGCCTTCTCTTTGGCTGCGTCTCTCCGCGGCTGAATTATCTCGGCAGTTTTCCCCTGTTAATGGGGTGGTGATTACGAATCTCCCGCTCCGGGCTGTAGACAGTCAATGGAGTCAGTCCCCACGGAGCATCTAGGTTGCTGCCTGGCACACAGTGAACGCTGAGAACGTGTCGGCTGTTCCTGCATCCCTGTGACTTCTGTGCCTGGAGCAGACAAAGGGGCAGCAAGTTAAAGCCGGTCAGTCTGCCATGCATGGGGCGAGCCTGGCTGAGAAAGTGCCAACACGGACAGAACTGTAACCCTTCCCATCCAGAAATGGAAAAGACAGAAAGAGCTTCCTGGGGACACGGAGTTCCTGGAGGCAGCCATGCCTGATGTCCACCCCTGGGGTTTTCAGAGCTGCACCAGTAGCACCTTTTTTCCTTTCTGTTTAAGCCCAGACTGGGGCTCCCTCGTTTGCAGTTGAATGGGTTCTAACCTGCTCAAGCTGAGCGACCTCGGCCCTTCTTCCAGTTCCCATAGCCTGTGTTTTCTCAGTCTGAAATCATGCCTGATGCCTTGACAGTTTCTCTTCCTGACCTGGAAGTTTCATTCAAGAAATTAGTGGCTTATTAACGGGCCACCTTTATGAAAGAACTGCCATCCCCTGAGGGCGGGCGCCGGGACCTGGGGCAGCTCAGCCTCCTGGCCGTGGCCATGGTCTCTCTTTTCTTCCTCCTGCAGGGACCCAAGCGCAGGCTGATTTTACCTCCCTGGCAGCAGGCAGGGGTCGGGGTCTGCACCCGACTCGTTTTTGTGTCCCCGCGGTGGCTGCTCACGTCCCACGTGAGGGAGGATTTCAGTAAATGCTGATACGCAACATCAGTGTGGTTTTCTGGGAACTTCTCTTAAACCACCAAATCCCCAGACATCAGTAGATTTTGAGTCTGCTTTCCCAGACCCCAGAAACACTGCACAATTAATCAAAGGGGCACAGTTCATGCTTCCCCAGCTGGCAAGAGCCCAACACACAACTTAAGCATCTGATTTAGAGCCAAAAACATTAACCTCTAATTAACTTACGTCCTCCTGACACCTATAATGTCACAATGATGCGAATGCATGAGTTACTAATTATACCTAATTATTCAATTAACGGATAGCAAATACCAGTGGATATTAAAGTTTGTGAGTGATTAACCAGAAGACGGCAGTTTGACGAGTGTGGGGCTGCATGGTGGCAAGACGGAGGAGTCCTGGGCGCTGAGCGGCTTTCGGGAGGCGGGGGTGTTCGCCTAGCCTCCCCAGGGACTCGAGGCCTGTCTGTGGGCTGGAGCTTATCCTGCCAGGCGGGGGGTGCCCACCTCTCTTCCCCAGAGCTGAGGTGGCCCGGTCCCAAGCTCAGACCAGCCCATGGCGGGGTGGGGGGCAGTCCTGGCCGCTCAGCACATGGGGACTTGCTGACGCACAGCGATGACTTGGGATGCTGGCTGGCCTTGGCTGAGAGTTGGGGAGCGTGGTGGGCCAGAGGGAGCTGGACGCAGCGCTGGTCTGGGGATAAGCAGCAGGTGGGAGTCTCAGCCAGGGCCACACAGGCACAGGGAGAGACTTCCCCACCCTCAGTGTCCTCACACTCGTGTTCCATCAGGACACACGCAGGGCCCCTGCCCCACTCCCACCAGTGCCCACTGACCCTCATCTCCCCTTTGCTGGGAGGCCCCGGAGTGAAATATTTATTCAAATTATAGTCAATCCTCATCTGTATCAAAACAATATTTACTCAATTTACTACTTCTTATTCTAACAAAAAATACAGTTTTAAGCAACCACCAGCCCCTTAGATTTCTAACACTTCACCTTCTGTTTTTATTAAATATAAAATAAAACTTGGGCCATTATGTCCCATAAAGTGGGTAAGGCTATTTATGATTTTGACAGATGCTTCTGAATTATTCTGAAGGCTTTTATCACTCATTTTATTTCATAAATAATAATTTTTCCTACATAGGACATTATGACATTGCACATGACAGATTCAGTAGGAGAAACAGCCTTTAGATTTGTCTTGTCTTCACAACCTGCTATAAAATAAGCATGAATTAGTTGTATTAGTTTTTACATTGGTTTAAAATATTCTTTCAACGTATTATAAATTATCCCTAAAATATGCATGTTTTTATTGTGGTAAAATGTGCACAAGGTAGAATTTACCGTCTTCACCCTTTTAAGTGCAGTGGTGCCCAGCACTTCCCTGTCGTACAGCCATCACCCCCGCCTGCCTCCGGAGCTCTTCTCATCTTGCAAAGCTGAGCTCGGCACCCACTGCACAGGGGCCCCCACCCCGCCCCTGGCCACTGCCATCTGACCTTCCGCGGCTGGGGTTCTGGCGACTTTGGGGACCTCATTGGGGTGAAGGTCCTTCTGTGACTGATTTCACTCGGCAGAACGTCCCCACGAGTCACAGGCCTGGAAGTGCGTTGCAGACTTTCCTTCTTTTCAAGGCTGAGTAATAGTCACCATCGGTACAGACCACGTGTTGCGTGTCCGCTCGCCCGTCCGTGGACACGTGGGCTACCTCCAAGCTCCAGCTCGTGTGAGGGACGCGCTTGGGGACACGGTGTATCTGCAGGGACTCTAGGAGACTTCAGGGCTTTGGGGCAGGATTGCTGGATTGTAGGACACTTCTGTTTTTAATTTTTTGAGGAAACCCTCTCCTGTTTTCCTGCAGCTGTAGGTTCCACATCCCAGCCAGCGTGCACACGGATTGCAGTTCCTCCGCGTGCCCACAGTGCTGGTTCTGTTTCTTTGGTCATAGCCATTCTCAGGATGTGAGGTGACACCTCATGGCCAGTGGTGTTGGGCGTTGTTTCGTGCGCTTATGGGCCATTAGTGTATCTTTGGAGAAATGGCCATTTCTGAATCAGGCTGTCTTTGTTGAGTTTTGGTTCTCTCTATAGTTTGGATACCAATTCTTTGTTAGATATTATCATTTTAACTTTGATTGCTTTTAACAGTCTTTCTAATACTGTTCACAATTTATTTCTCAGTGGTTTTCATAGTGTTTCCTAAAACACACATTCACACGTTAGTCTGAGTTGAGAAGCGTCCTAGGATGGCACCCTGGAGGACGTCCTGTCCGGCAGTTCCTTGAGCTGCTTGAGGCCGCAATGCCTGGCTTTCTAAGCACATGTGGGTGGCGGCCGCATCACTTGGGTTGGCTAAGCCTCAGTCTCAAGGTCGTAACAAAGATGGATTTAAACCTATGATAAAATAGGTCTAACTCTCTCTCTGAGGCATTGAATCAAGCAGGGCAGGCCCGATGGTCCCCAGGAAACTTGTCATGGGGCCTCTGTGCAGGCTTTCCGGAGACGGCATAAGGATGATTTTAATGTCTGGGTGACAAATTCCTCCCGAAGGCAGGAGTTTCCCGGTTTTGGCTTTCAGCAAAGTCAAAGGGAGGTGTAACTGTGGTCACTCAGAGGTGGCCCAGACCTGGTGACGCTGGGTGGGAAGGCCTCGGTCTCTCTCAGACATGGGCACAGCTCCCTGGTGCTTACAGGTGCAACACAGAACACCGAGAACCAAAGGGGTGCCGGATCTGCCCTAAAGCCAGCGATGAGCTCCACCCGCTCACAGCGAGACCCCAGCTGAACAGACAGTCGCAGGCCCCCAGCACAGAGGATTCGCACGGACGTGAAACACGGGAGGGGGGCCTGCCTGCTGCCCCTCCCGGCCCCCCTGGATTGGGGCAGTTGGGGCAGCTCCCCTGGAAGCAGAGAAACAGCCACGGAGCTGGTCCCCTCACAGAGGCCCTCCCAGCACAAGCTCACTGTTTATGTCTAATACGGTATCAAAATTTCTGCTCCATTAGCTTGAATTGCTCAAAACTGTCAACAATCATTAAAATGAAAACGCAGTCAGGAAGAACGTTTCAAGACCGAGACCTTTGGTCGCGGGAATGAAGCAATTTCAAACCCTTGGAGGAAGTGTCTGAAGTCAGTACCTTCATCACCCACGTTAATGACCAGGCCAAGCCAAGCCCTGACTTCCTAGCAGCGGCAGGAAGCAAGCAACAAAGACAGTGGAAATGCGCGAGGCAGAGGACAGAGAAACCAGAGAGTGTTCTTCGAAAAGATGGACAAAACTGGCAGACTGATCCCAAAGGGAGGAGAGACTCAAATGACAAAATCAGGCCTGAACAGGGGACAACATCAGGGGCCACACAGAGTGAGAAGGGCCGTGGGTGGCCGTGGGGAGCTGCGGGGCAGCACGGCAGGCAGCCCTCGTGCAGTGGGCGCGGATGCCTAGACCGACTCCGCAGGGAACAGGTCTGAATACATTTATGACGAGAGGTTGACCTGGTCATAAAAAAGCTTCCCACCAAGAAAAACCGCCGGGGCCCGACTCTGGAGAACCGAGCGTTGGCGCAGGGGCCATGCAGCAGGTGGGAAGACGCTAATTTTTCACCACACAACCATCTGGCTGATTTTTTTTTTTTACCACGCTTTTGTCATTTTCTAATGAAAAAAAGGGGGAAAAAAAAAAGAGTTTCATGGAAAATGCCAAAGAGACTTCCCATGCTTATTAACAGCCCTGGACACAGGGAGAGCTTGAGATGTCAGTCAAGGCACGTGTCCTGACTGCTGCGATGACCTGTGCGTCCTGCTGGTCAGATGCTGTTGGCAGCGACACTCCGGGCTTGTGGCCCAAAGTTCTCTTTTTTCCAGTGGTGATTCTAACCCATCCCTTTACCACAAAATAGTAAAACTGGGTTGACAGGGTGGTTTCTGAAATGAGAATGGTGGTTAATGCCCACAGCTGTCAGTCTTTAGCAAAAATTTGTCATACTATACAAAGAATTAAATGCGTCCTCCATTAAAAATCTGACTGAAGGAATTGATTAATTTTCAGGATAATGACTTACGCAAGCAAATCTTGCATGGCAGTGAAAGCTCCTGAACTTTTAATGAACTGTTTAAAACATTCAAGTGAAGCTGAATGCAGTTCTGGGTGGTAACTGCTAAGGTCCAAGCCTCCCTAAGTGAGCTCCTGGGTGAGCTGCTTCCCAGGGGAGCTGGTCTTGAGACTGAGGAGTGAGGGCGCCAGGGTCAGAGGCCGGCCCCCACCCGTGCCCACCCTGCCTGGTGACGCCGCTCCCGGCTGACCCGGGCTCGGCCATGCGACTGTTCAGGGAGGGTTATCAGCAAGTGTGAGCGCAGCGCCTGCACGCTGGGGTTCGTCTTCCTGGAACGCTGCCTCGTGGAAGCCAGCTGCCACGTGGGGGCCCGGTGGCCTGAGGCCACCACGCTGCCCAGGAAGCTGGAGCTGGCCTAGGGGCGGTCACGCGGGGAGAGCTTGGTGCCAGCAGCTCCCAGCCGGGTCCTCCCTCCTGGGGCGGAGGCCCCTGGCCCCGGGCAGCGGCCCTGGAGGGCGCCCTGCCCAGCCGAGCCCCCGCTCAAGTCCTTCACTGTGGCTTCAGCCCCTGAGTTTTGAAGGGTCTCACGCAGCGATAGCCGAGGCGCGGTGACGGTGAAGGGGGCGGGCCAAGCGGGGCGGCGCCCGGGGGAAGGGGAGCCCGAGCAGGAAATGCTAGAGAGCATCCCGCCGGCGGTCATGCGGCCGGGGCTCCGACCGCTTCCGGGGGCTCCGGGCGGCACAGTGGGCGAAGGGCCTCAGGACGCGCAGCGGCCCCACGCCGGCAGCAGCGGCGGGCCGGGGGCGACTCGTTTCTCAGAAGCCCCAGACCTCAGGCCCCGCCCCGCCCCCCCCAGGCTTCCGGCCGCACCCGCGCGGCCGAGGCGCACGAGCACCGGGCCAGGTGGAGGTGGGGGCCACCTGCCCGCGCGGAGCTATGTTGAGGTTCCGGCGCCCGAAGGCCTTTGAGGGGAGAGGTTCACCCGCTCGCTGCGCCGCACGCGCAGCAGCCAGCCTTCAGTCCCCGGTGCAGGCGCGGGTTTCCAGGCCGAGTGACCATCCTCGGAAAAACGTCAGACAAGGGATCTTTGTTCACTGTTGATGCAGAGCAGAGCTGCTGTGTTGACGGGAAGTGACACCTGGCGGTCCTTGGGGGGGGAGGCGGGGCCTGGGGGGGAGGACTTTCCGGAGGCGGGATGGAGGGGGTGGGGGGATGGAGGGGTGGGGCGGGGGTGGGGCTGGACCTTGGGGAGGGGGAGGGGCCTTGAGGAGGGCGCCCTCGTGAGGGTTCCATGGCCTCCGGGCCGCTGGACTCCAAGCACCCGAAAACCTGGCCCAGCGGCTCCTTGAAGTCCGGGCACGGAACTGACCCGCATCGCCGGTCAGAACCGAGAGGCCAGGCCTTGCCCCGCGGACCCTACGCCCGGGGCCGAGTGGACCTGAGACTGCAGCCGCAGGACAGCACGGCGTCTTGCGGTGATGTCAGGACCGCCCTCCTGATTTCATTTGAGGAGTGCGGACCTCTGGCGGGTCCAAGCGGCGCTGTGCTGTAAACCAGCCGCGGGGAGCGGAGGGGACCCACAACGCCCCCCCCCCCCCCGTTTTGCAGTGTCTCCTGATTTCTGTGGTGTAGACACTGACTGCCGCAGACTCCTAGCCAGTCCAACAGCCAGCTCCCCGAACTGCTGACGACGCAGCGGGGAGCGCCTCAGCCAGCACGAGAGCAGGGCTCCCCTGACCTGCGCGCCTCCCGCGGGTGCCCGCGCCCAGGGCACCCCCTCCCCTCCCCGCTGACATCGGCCGCGGGCAGGTGGGCGGTCGGAGGCGGAGGCTGAATCACGCCCAGGCCCAGGCCGGTCCGGTGCGCGCGGAGCCCAGGGCACGGGCCCTGCGCTCTGTGGACCGCTGGCCCGGGAGGATCGCGGCCGGCATCTCTCCCTGGAGCTCCGTCGCCACCTGGCGGCGGGGTCCCCGCGTCTGGGTGCCCGGCGGGGGTGCAGGTACTTCCCGGGACCCAGATGGTGTGACCCAGGCACGTGAGGGTTGCTGCGTCTGGGGCGGAAAGCCACGTGGCCAGACGAAGCCCCGAGGACCTGAGCCCCCAGCCCCTGGTCAGGTGCTCAGCTTCCTGCCTCCCTGCTGCTCCCTGCAGGTGTGTTTCGCGCTGTGGTCTCAGGCTCTGCTCTACAGGGACCGAAGTGGGGACCAACCCCAGTTCGCTCCTGTGCCGCAGCGCTGCCCTCCCCTCCCCTCCCTTCCCCTGGTGCCGATGTAGGTGCCACAGGGTCACGTCCCTGATCTGGCCGGGCGTCCAGGCTCCTGAGTGCCCTGTCCAGCCTGACCCGCCTCCGGCAGGACAAACTCCAGGAGCCGGACAATACACATTCTGCTCCTCCCAAAACTCTGGGTTGGAAAAGTGACTGAAACAAGGAAGTATTTCTTTCTAAAAGCGTTTTAATATTTTTTTCAAAATCTCAGCTTCCCAAATATATATAATGTATAATAGTGTAACATTAACATACAATGTATATTCACATATAAAGTAATATATAGTCCCAGCTTCCCATATATATGAACCATACATACTATGTTACAATACATGTCAACATATTACATGTATTATTCTTTATATGTATTTGGGAAGCTGGGATTTTGAGAAGATTTTAAAGGCTTTTAGAAAGAAAGACTTCCCCGCTTAGGAAGGAAGTTCCTAAATTACGAGAAGAACGTCTCTAATTTTGCCCAGAGAGGATCACATTAGCGGTTTGGTACCTGCTTCTCTGCAGCTGCTCTCGCCTCAGCGGCTTATGTGTGCACACGTCCTCTAAAGTGGCAGGACTTTTGCAGCTTTGCGTTTCCTTAGCTGCGCGTCTCAGTCGGCTTCCCAGAGGTGTCTGGGCTCGGACACCTCCAGGACGAATGCTCTGTGATGTGTTTGCGGTTGTCTGATCGATCCCTGATGGGAGACCTGCATCTAATTTCTCACTCGCACCTGCTGCTTGGTGATCTCACCCCCCAAACCCAGAGGGTCTTATGCGGGGCCAGTGGGAGGTGCTGGGTCCCAGGCTGGCATCTGTGTCCCCCTAGGAGTCACACCCACCTGGCAGAGATCAGGGGACAGTGCGTCTGTGCCCTGTCACCTGCTACGATGGGAACGTTCTGTCCTGCCTCTTGTTCAGTTTTGCACATTTGCTGCTGTTGACGCTGGGGACTCTGAAGCCACCTGAATACAGCTCCAGTTACATTTGGGCCAAGAGATGTGACACAAGGGGGACCAGCAGAGCCTGGAGGATGAGCGCCGTGTCCCGGCCCCGCATCCTCACGCAGTGTGCCCCCGCAGGCCTTGAGCCGGAGGAAAGACATCCTTGGAGACACACACATTGTTTCGGTTGCTATGGCTTCACAACAGACCAGCCGAAGCCTCAGCAGCTTTAAACAGCGGTGTTTATTGACCTCGCGTGTGGGTCAGGGATCTGGATGAGCACAGGACGTGCGGGGCTCTGCCGGACAAGCCTGGCTAGCCGGGCCCAGTGCCCTCTCCACGTGGTCTCCCCCACGTGGAGGCCAAGCCCCAGGAGAGAGAGGCGGCTTAGCCTCGGACGTCAGCACAGCACCGTGTGAAGGGTGTGGGGGACGGACGCGGCTCAGTGTCACCAGTTCATCATCCAGGCTTCTGTCCAGGTGACCTCAGTGGTCATGCAGGCTGGACGCTCAGGGACAGTGTCGGTGGACTGGAGAGCGGGCTGGGACTGAGCAGGCTGGGGCTGGGGAGACGGTCCCAGGGAGGATGCAGGGGGTCCTGGAGGGTCCTTGGCCCTCTCGGGCCTGACGATACCCCAGGTGGAGGGGACGGCTGCAGGCTCCAGGCAGGGGAGGAGGTGGATTTGATGATGGAAGGCACTGTGTTGCTGGTGGGCCATTAGGTCCTTCTGACCCAGAGCCCCACCAGTGGCAGAAGATGAAGAAGGTGGGACAGTGCAGCCTCCATTGTGCAGCTGGACCCAGGCAAGGGGCAGGGATTTTTTCCACCCTGTCCCGTAGCCATAGGGCCTCCTCCCAACAACAAGTCTGAGGCCTTTCTGCCAGGGAGGACAGGCCGGGGCCTCTAGCAGCCCTGTTAGGTGGCAAAGGCTGAGGCCACCTGGTCTCCCTGCGTCCAAGAAGCCAGTCATTTCTCAGACAAAACTCGGGGGTGGCGGGCCTCCTGTGACTGCAAACCCCTGTCCCGCCTCAGATGCAGCTCCCTGAGCTGGGGTTCAGTGGCGTGCCCTGAGCCAGGCTGCTAAACGGGGGCAGGCTGTTGCTGCTCAGACTAACACCCCAGGATTCCTCTCCTCCATTTCCCCTTCCTTCAGGAAGCCCTCCATGACTTCCTGCAAGCAGGGTTCCAGCATCTGCCCCGAGCACCCAGTGCTCCAAGGCGAACGTGAGGTTGGCTGGCCCAGGACCTGCCTTGGCTGAGTCCTCCAGGCATGAAGCGCCGTCTGGTCCACAGCGGAGGCCAGACCCCCTCGCAGGCCTTGCTGGGCAGAGGGCACAGGACCACAGTTCTGACGGGGGCTGGACGTGATGGGCTCGTCCCCTGCTTGCCCCCAGGGAAAGGAAAGTGGGATCAGGAGTGTGGGTGACGGATGGGAAGCGGTCTGAGCTCCCGGCCGCTGGCTCTGGTCACGTCCGCAGGGTGCACTCACCCATGTTCTCCGTGGGGCGGCAGGTTTGTTACCCCAGCGTGCAGGAAGGAGGCTCATGAGGCTTGGACCCCAAGAACGACGGACCGTTGTGAGGAGAAGCTGTAGCCGGGGCACGGAGGAAGGGCTGGGCCGTGCCCTTCCCGGGGGTGGGGGCCCATCACCTGGGCACTGCTACTCACATGGGGGCACCCACCTGCCCCGTTCCTGGCAGACCCTGCTGGAGCCGTGGGGCCACTTACCTGGAGGAGACTGGGGTCCGGGTGACCCCACTGCAGACACTCAGGCCCACCTCCTCCAAGTTCCCCCAGAGCCCCCGAGCTCCCCGCAGGCCCCACTCACCCGAGCTCACTGCAGTCTGTGGGATGCTTTGGGGGAGGGATGCACAATTTTGGTGCAAACAGAATGTGACTCTTGTTCATGATGGAGAAGAGGGGGGTGACACCAGCGTGACCTCGCCATGACAGTTTAGAGAGTTGGGCAGGGGCTGAGGTGAGTGGAAGGGTGCTGGTGGGAAGGAGGGAGGGAGCTGGGGGTGTGTGTTAATCCCAGTGCTCGGGAGGCCAGGCAGCAGAGCCAGGACTCAGCCGGCAGGGCCAGCCTCCAGCCCAGCAGCCTGGCCCCGCGCGGAGCCCACGTGGCTGGAAAGGGGCACGTGTGAGCCACGCCCCTGCCCGGACCCGGGTGTCTGGGCTCTGATTAATTAGTATCGGTGCTCTGTCGTCATCCTCGAATGAAGCTCCCGGTAAGGGTTGCCGTGGCCACGGGGCTCTGGCGCGTGAAGGGCCCTCCGAGTCCTACACAAGGCGCTCAGGCGGCTCTGAGCCGAGCGCCAGGCCCAGCACCTCTTCCTTCTGCTGCATCCGAGGATCCGCGGTGCTCCTGGTAGGAGCCCGTGATGGCAGGCTGTCGTGCATTGTTTCCTCTGTGCCCTCCCAGCAGCAGCACCAGGGTCAACAGGGCAGAGGCTCTTCCACCACTGAGCAGAAAAGGAGACAGAGGTTCACAGAGGACCAGTGACTCACCCAAGCCTAGTTAGGACCATCCAGGCCTTGTGTCTGGTGAGGATGCTGATGATACTGGGCAGGTCTGCAGCATCCAGCGCTGGGCTCGGGTGGGCCCACCCAGCGTCCCAGCAGCGTGTGAAATTAGTGCAGGCAATCATCCCCACTTTTCAGGTGAGGGGAGAGGCTCAGAGAGGGTGAGTTACTTGCCTCAGGTCACAGAGCAAGTGAGAGGCTGAGCTGGGCTCCTGGGCTGCTGGGGTTGCAGTGGCTCCTGTCTCGTGCCGTGTTGGGAAGTGGCCATAGCAGGGTGCTGCCCCCCGTCCCCGCGCCGGCCCGGCAGCGGGGAGGCCGGGAAGGCGGGGATTACACTGTGTCCACTCACGGCAGCAGCCCGGCTTTGCTCACAAGCTGGAGCGCGTTTCACAGACACGGCGGCGGATCTCCCTGGAAGCCTCAGCAGAGCGGCCCCTGCAGTGTCTCCTTCCAAAGGGGCCGAGTCTTCCTGCCTCACCAGCGCACAGGCCCATGCGGGAGCCAGGCGGGGTGTGAGAGCAGCTGCGGACGAGGCCCGGGCAGACCTGGGGGCGGGGGGCGCACCTGACGCAGTCCAGCTGCTATGCCCGTGTCCCCGTAATTACTGTCGCCGGGCCCGCTGTTCCGGCCTCCTAATTAGGGCGACGCTGACCTCTGTGTCCCTGCAGCTCGTCCCGCTCGTGTTAGACGACTGCGGGCCGCGCGTGGTCAGACCTTTGTTCCCAGAGGCTGGGCTTCCAGCTGGGATGTCGACCCCCTCCTCCGTGTTCTGGGCGGGGCCTGGGGTAAAGGCTGGCTGCTTCTCCGCTGTGCTCGTCCTGGGCTTGATGGGGTCAGAGGAACGCAGCCCTCTCTCCTCTCCTCGACGCCGGGGCTTTGTCCCATGGACCCGCTCCCGGTGGCCCTCTGCCTGCGAGCAGCCCGGCAGGTAGCCCAGGTCAGGCTCAGTCGGGGGCTGCCGGCTGCTGAGGCAGGAGGACCCCGTGCCCTGAGGCTCAGGCACAGGGTTGGTGCTCATTCACTGAGAGTCCAGAGGGCTTCCAGGTTGGCGGGTGGCCCCTCCAGCTGAGGATCCTCCCAGGCCTTGTCCTCGGTGTCCTCCACTCCGGGGGTTCGGGGTCCATCCCTGTATTTACCAGGTCCAGCTGCAGACGGGGGAGGAGGTGAGGAAGAACAGCCAGGTCCCAGGCCCCGGACCAGACGCTGGCAGCCTGTCCCTCCTGCCCCAGGCGAGCCCGGCCTCCTGCAGGCGCCCCCCTCCCCCGATCCCACCTAAACCTCTGTCACTGTCCTCAAAGGGACTTGGGGGTCCCAGGAAGCACAGTGAGGAAGTGGGCATGCGAGGCTGGGACAGCAGGGAAGCCAGTTAAAAAGGGGTGAATAACTGCTTTCCTGGGTATTTTCCTGAATGAAGTGGAAGCTTGTGGTCCCACGAAGGCCTGGACACACGCAGCAGCAGCTTAGTTTGCCATCGTCAAACTGCGAACAACCCAGACGCACCTGCACAGACGGTGCTGCGTTTACAGGGACCCTCAGTGATGGAGGGACAGTGGTGGGGGGCCTCAGTGATGCAGGGACAGTGGGGGGGGGCTCAGTGATGGAGGACAGTGGGGGACCCTCAGTGATGCAGGGACAGTGGGGGGGCCTCAGTGATGGAAGACAGTGGGGGACCCTCAGTGATGGAGGGACAGTGGGGGACCCTCAGTGAAGCAGGGACAGTGGGGGGGCCTCAGTGATGGAGGGACAGTGGGGGACCCTCAGTGATGGAGGGACAGTGGGGGGGCCTCAGTGATGCAGGGACTGTATCAAGGACTGCAAGGACCTGACGACAGGTTGCCAACTTTCAGCCCAGGGGTGACGGGGAGGGTCACCGTGACACTCGCCCCGAGATCGATGATCCAGGACACCTTACTCGTTTCAAGACCCCTGACCTCATCCCCTACTCCCGGCTCGCACTCACCTGGGGAGGACCGGCTAGACATCAAAGCACAAGTTCAATGTCATTAAATTCTGGACACGTGTAAGGGAGGCCTTCCCGCCCTCTCCCTGCAGACGCTGTGGAGCTCCGCCATAAGTGTGTGTAACTGACCTGCACTTGATAAAAGCAGGGAAACGAGGCACTTGGGGGCGGGTGGGAGGGAGGGCACCGTGTAACCGGGCCGGGATCAGTGAGCATTTATCCAGAGGGGACACAGGCCGTGAAGCCTGAACAAATCAATGCCTCAGAAGCAAACTCAGAGGAAGAATGCGGAGTGATTTTGAGGTTTTCCTGCCACTGATGGGGTGAAAGGGGAGGCAGTGGTGTGGGGTGAGGGTCCCGCGGGCACTCCCGAGGCAGAACCAAGCAGCAGCAGTGGCCGGGTGCACTGTCTCCAGAAGATGGAAACAGGAAGGACGCCCAGGCGGGCTGGCGAGAGGCAGTCCTCACGCGCTGCTATGAGTTCCCGCGGCAAAACCGGGGTGCTGGTGGGATGCGCGGCCCCTGAGTGTGTGGGGCCGGTGGTCAGCGGGCATCTGAGTGAGGCTGGAGGGCGCAAAGGCACAGCCGGTAGACCAGCTCGTGCCCACGGCGGCTGACATCCGCGGGAGGAGCAGGGTTCTCTTCTCGCTCCCCGTTACGGCATCACACGCTCTCAAGGGTGACTGTGACCACATGAAGCTTTCACTTGGCCTCATTTAGAAACTATTTTAAGACGCATCTCCAGGTGTCCCCTGAGGTCGTCTGACCCTCGAGCGTAGTCAGCTTCCTCATCTACGTCACAGGTGTTGCCATCAGTGCGGGTGCTTGTCACCACCGACACTCCCGGAATTGCCCTCCTCCCGGCCACCCTAGGTCCTCACGTGTGGCTTCCCTGTGAGCCTCTCTCATCCTTTGCCGATGGAAGTGGGCAGCGTCCTGTCCAGGACTTCGTCGGGGAAGGCGGACGCCAGCCTGGCGCACGTCTGGGTGATGTCCCCGCCGCGATGACACGGGAGGTTAAAGCTGGAGGACCTGAGCTCGGAGTCCCTAGGCTGTCAGGCTCCCTCTCCCAGGACTGGTGTGCGTGTCTGTGGCACCGGAGTTGGTGCTAGGCCTCTCGGTGTCACCCCTTGGACGGACCCTTTGATCTGGGGCCCGCAGGCACCGGTGGACAGACAGGTGGGCAGACCTGGCCGGGGCTGAGGGCAGAGGGTGGGGAGGGTCTCGAGGGCACTGCGGGCCGTGTGTGTGTGTGTGTGGTGGAGCGGAGCCAGTCGTGGGGATGGAAGACGCTCGAGCTTGGGTGGTGGTAGAGCTGAGCTGTGTCCCCCCAGACCCGTGTGTTGGGTCTTAACCCAGCACCTTGGAGGGTGGCTGTCATTGCAGATGGGGTCTTCACAGAGTGCAAGTTGAAACGAGGTCACTGGGGTGCGTCCTAAGCCCCTGGGGCTCTGGAGGCGGCACTTCCTAGGTGGAGGCGACCGTGGGGTGGCTCCCCAGAGGGTGTCTCCTCCCCGCGTCCCCACCCAGCCTTCCTCCCTGGGTGTCGCGTTCCTCTTCTAATGACGCTGGGAGCAGTTTCCCCCTGAGACAGAGGCTCTGCCGGGCCTGGTGCAGGACTGCGGGCACCGAGCAGGGTCCGCCGGCCACGCACGCTTCACATTGCAGGTTCGTGTGATTTTGAAAAGGCCTGTTGTCTGAGAGCCCCCGAGAAGCCAGCTGGAGGGCAGGCTGGGGCCTGGAACAGCTGGGCTTCTATTTGGGAAGCAGCGAGAGTGCTGCCGGCCCCGTGTTGCTTGGACTTGGCTACAGTCGGAGAGGGGCCCTGTCTGTCCTGAATCAGCCACCGGCGCCGGACACGGCCGTCTCGCCCTCCTAACTACTCAGGCCTTCCTGAGAGGACACACGGGGCTGAGCTGCGCGGTTTCGTGGCCCTGCCCCTAATTCAGCCTGAAGGAGACCCCATGTGAGCTCCTTCCACTTAACCAGGAATCCGTGTTCACCAAGTGAAACAGAAAACTCGTATCTTACAAAACGTGCTGGGACCACGTGCAGGGAATGGAGACGTCACGGCAGGGGACGAGGATGGTCACTTCCCCAACTTGATTGTTTAATGAAAGAGTTTGAATCCAATACGGATTCTCCAGTGTAGACCGATGGCAGAGCAAGTCACTGTTTATTCTTCAGCTGAGTCACGCTGGACACGGATGACCTGGGGTGCCACAACCCAAGGCCCGAGGGACTGGACAGTGGCCTGGGGGCTGCCGTGCCCTCGCCCCTCAGATGCGAGGTGTCTCCCCTGTCATCCATCTCTACTTCTCTGTCTCACTGCCTCCCTACCTGCCTTTCCTCTTCCATCTGGCCCCAAATGACCTGATTCCAGTGAAACCCAAGCCCAGCCCCCAGGGGTCAGAGGTCAGAGGTCTTGCCGGTCCGAGTGCCCGGCAGAGGCTGAATTCGTGAGCCTGTTCCCCTGGTGGGGTAAGTGCGGCCCCAACTCCCTAGTTGCGGGAGAAGTTCTTCTGGGTGACAAGGACACTGACGGCCGTGCTCAGCAAAGGGGCAGCCATCCCACTGCCCGGGGCTCAGATCCGCCACCGCGGCGCGTGCCCCGCCGGCCTGGGTCAGCGGAAAGAGGAGCCCAAGGTCAGAGCTACCCCGACGCTGCTGCGGGCCTGGGGTGGGGAGGCAGCACCTGGCTGGTTTCAGAGCGCGCGGCTCCTCCCTGGGAGCCCCAGCCCGGGACGTGCCACCTGGCGCTTCTCCCCGAGCGCCCGACCACCCGTCCTGGTCGGCCGCGCTGTCTTCTCCACCGGGCAGGTCTGGGCAAACCTCTAGAGCCCCAGGGGCTTCCCTGCCCGAGACCCACTTGGGGCGCCCAGGGAGCCACCCCCCGGGGTGGGGGCTCCAGGCCCCGTGCCTGCTCTGCCGTCGACCCTGGACCCTGTTCCCAGGCCGCGCAGGCGGCCCCACCGTCACTCCCGCGGCGCCGGACCGCCGGCTCTCGGCTCTCAGAAGCAGCTGTGCGTTGCGCACAGGGTCTGCCCGTGGCCGCCCGGAGCCCTGACCCCTCCCATGGGCTCAGCAAGATGACAAATTATCACTCGATCTGCACGCTTGGCTGGCAGGTGTGACGCCCGTCACTGCTTTGCTAACGGGAGCAGAATCTCCTGGTGAGAACCGGGGCTGAGCCCGCCCCTGACCCCGGCTGCTCAGCGCATCCTGAAGATGGGGGAGGGGGGCTTTCAAGACGTCATGGGGGCCTCAGCCTCAGCCTCACAGCCCTCTGGCTCCACTGACGCTCCCAAGGTCGCCAACAGCCAGCACAGACGTGAGCGTGACCGCTGGTGGGTGGGAGACGGGACAGCCGTGTTTCCCAGATGGCAGCCTCCGCTCAGGGTCTGAGTCTACACTGAACGGTTTATTGGCAAACTGGGTCAACAGATGTCAACACCCGTGGCCACAAAGGCACGTGGACATTGAGGGGATGACACAAAATTGTCCTCATAAGGGCTGGTGCTTAACCGGCCCCCTGGGGGCCTCTGAAGCCCCAGGGCCTGGAAGGGCAGCTCAGCTCAATGACCCAGACGTTGACCCTGGAAGTGCTCGAGGTTGTTGGCAGATGGGAACGTGCCTCCACGGATGCATTTTAAAGCCAGAGCTTCCCCGAATGAGAGACGGCCCCCAGCCTCCTGAGAGGTGCCGGCTTCTGGCTGGGGCGAGGGATGCCTGCCTCGGCTTCGGGACAGGCTGGTCCTGTGTCATGGGGACCTGCTCCCAGGCAGCTGTGCGGCCCCCCGATGTCGTCTGTGTCCGCTGTTGGCACGGCATCCCGTGAACGTGGCCTCCTCCCCCAGGCTCTCCTTGGGCCCGGCAGTTCCCTGGGGAATGCTGGACCGTCTGGGCCAGCGGGACACCTGGTGATGTAGGACACCTGTGAAGCCAGGAGGCCCAGGGAAGCAGGGCGTGGAGGGGCCTCGAGGCCGGAGGCAGGCAGCCGCGGGCTTGTCCAAGGACGTGGGAGGGGTGGGCTGTTGGGGAACCAGACACCGCCTTTGCCAAGAGGATGTCTCCATAAGGCCGCCCCAGGCCCCTAACCCTCCCCACTCCCCTGCCCCCCACCTGGCACCCTCTGGCAAGGACGTGCCTGAAAACAAGCCAAAGTCCTCTCAGGTCCCTGGGAGCCCTGGCCCACCAACACGTGACTCCCGACTTTGTAACCACGGCGCGGCCCTGCTGGGGAAGGGGTAGGGCCAAGGGCCTGACGTCCGGGCTGCAGCCTGACTTCGCTGTCTCCCGGGAGTGCGACTTTGGGAGAATTTCCTGCGCTGGGTCTCTGCCGCGGAAAGAGTCTTTACAGAAAGTGGGGAGGGCGCAGAGTGGAAGGCGGTGCCCACGGGGGCCAAGAGGGGGTCCCGGGGCGCTGTGTGGCCTGGGGGAGTGCTGGTGGGTCTGCCCTCGCCCTGCTGCTGCCCTTGGGAGCATCAGGCAGGTTGCTGTCTCTGAACCTCAACTCTGACCACCTGCCCTGCCCCCACCGGGCCAGGGTCTCTGGGGGACAGCGCGGTCCCAGGGCCTGGGGCGGATTCTGTTGAGATGGTGCCCCGTCTGTGGTGGCTGCAGTGATGCTGTGGGGCTTACACTACGCCATGTGCCCACCCCCCACCACAAGGCTGAGCCGCTCGCAGGGCTGGGAGCTGCAGGCCACATGGCCCGTCAGGTGTTCTGTGACAGGCTTGGCCTGACCCTCGCACACTCACAACCACTAGGCCCTGGGCATGGCTGCCGTCCTGGTCCTGGGGAGGCTTGGCGGAGTTCAGACGGTCCAGGGAGGGCGGAGCGTTTTGCAGGGAGGGTTTCCACAGGGAAGACGGGGGCCCAGGGAAGGCAGGAGGGGGTCCGGCAGCAGCACAGAGGGGAAGGGTAGGCCCGTGGCGGTGGCGGAGGTGGGGGAGAGAACACACCGGCTGGATTCTGCTTCTCAGTCAGACCAAGGATAGGCCAGTTTGGGCACCTCTTGAACTAAAAATGGACATTTCAGGATAAATACGAGGACGTCATCTCACACACTGACTCTCGCTGAGTAAACCCGAGAGACTGGGCTGATAAGACAGGACGCTGACGAGCCACGGACGGACTCCCAGGACCTGAGAGACCTTGGCCACCCATCCCCCGCATGCCGGCAGCGGCCAGCGCCCTCCAGCGCCCTCCGTTCACCAGCAGCCCTGGGGGCGGGCCTCGCTCCGCCCGTCTCTGGGAGACGAGGTCCAGAGAAGCGTGCGCACCTCCCCAGGACCACACAGCTCGCCCTGGCCGCAAGCCCGGGGGTCTGGTCCCGCACCCTCGCTCTCCCCCAGGTTGCTCCAACTCCCCGGGGTTCGGGTTTCTTCCGTGTACCCCGCTCGGGGTGCTGCTAGAGCGTCCAGCAGACGCTGATGCCAGGTGGGTCTCAGATATGACCCGGGACGGCCGTGCTAACAATTTTCAGGATATTAGAAGTGTGTGGGGCGGAGAGGGTAGAGGCAGTGGGGGCGGGCAGTCAGCCTGAGCCCTCACTCTGGGATGGCCGCCCCTGACTGTCGCTGTGCTCTGGAATTGCCAGGCTGCATCCCTGACCAACCAGACGGCTTCGGGGCTGGGAGGCAGGGATTCTGTAAGTGCTTGGGTGGCACCACAGGGAGGCGGCCTCTGCGTCCCCCGAGGGGTTAGGATAATGCTGTTCGTCCGCGTGGCTGCTGGGAGCCCTGGGACACCCACCTGCGGGCACCTGACACCTGCTCCGGCCGCCGAGTCCTGGGGGCTCTGCACCTGCTTTACCGACAAGGGAAACGTGAGACTTAGGGGCTGATACTGGTCAGAAAGAAAAGCCGTAAGCAAAGAAGCTAAAAGATAATATTTGTTAAATAAGGAACACTCGTGAAACAGCAGTGAAATGGTATTAAAATGTCTGTGATCACGTCCTTCTCAGCGCTGGTCTGATAACATAAGCGGTAGAAGCAGCAGCTGCACTTAAAAAAAGGACAAGGAAATAGCTGTTGGCTTAGTCGACGGAGAAGGTTCGTGTCCCGTGTGCGACCACCAGTGCCACTGTCGTCACCGAGGTGTCAGGGCGGGTGGTTCAAGCGGCCCGTGTCCCTATGCTGAGGGGCGTCCGCGGCTCCTTTGCCTGGAGGTCCTGGAGCAAACCTGGGCCCCCCCCGGGAGGGGCCTGGGGAGGGGCTGGCCTGTCCCCCAGCCCCCGACCTACGAGGCCACGGATTGCATATTGCTGCGTGGGGGCTGCTGAGTGTGGACACGTTCTGGAGGAGGCCCGACATTCCCAGGGTGGGGACAGTGTGGAGGGAGACGCGCTTGGGGCCTGGGGGGCAGGTCCCCGCTGTCCTGGCTTTGCATTCTCAGGGCTGGAGCTGTCTGAAGACCGGTGACGGCCGGGGGTGCCCCGTTTCCTTCTTGCGGGGAAGGTGCGTGGGCTGGGGCTGCCAGGGGAAACGGCCCAGGCCACAGGCGGACCAGCACATGCCCCCAGCCCCTTGCCTACTGCACCACATTCTGTGGGAATAAACACACCTTCCAGTCTGAATATTGCTAATGTGACGGCGTTCCAGGCGCTGGCCGCCGCGCCCTCGCCGATCCCCCAGAATCCGTCCGGAGGCTGCCTCGCGGTCAGGGTCTTTGGAGTTTCCGCTTGGGAGGGTCGGCAGTGCCCATCCGTCTGAGCACTACATGGCTCTGAGAAGGACGTGGAAGGGTGGAAACAGAGGCTGCGTGGGCAGAGGTCCCAGGACTCCAAGTATCCTTGGTGATGACGGACACCACACAGACCCACAGGCTGCCCGGGTCCACCCTCGCCGGCTCCGCGCCTGCACCCGCTGGCCAGGCTCCTCCGGGCGCCCGGGGAGGCTCACAGGTGGTTGTTCTTGGAGAGGTAGGCGATGAGGGCCACGGCCACGCCCACGTAGATGCCGGTCCCGATGGTGATGGAGAGCACGGCCAGGAACAGGGCCCGCCGGGAGCTGGTGCTTGCCTGGTGGAAGTCCCCCTTGGCCACTGCCTTGTTGGTCTGCAGAGTTGGAGGGGGGAGGAGAGAACGGGGGTCATGGTGAGCAGGCCCGGCACAGGAGCCTTGACCCTAGCGGACCCCAGAGAGGACTTGCCGAGAGGCTGCGTGCTCCCAGCAGACGGTAGGGAAGGGAGGACTCGGGCTGTCGCTGACCCCTGCCCACCCCCACCCCCCAACCCTGGGAGGCAGTCAAAGCTTAAAAGAAAAAAATCGGGGCCCTGGGAGATACCCGCGGCCAGCAGTCGTCCAGCTGAGCACCTGCAGGGGGGCTGGGGTTGCTATAGTGGAGCCCTTCCACCAGCCCCCTCGACACAGGAGATGCCGGACTGTGAGGACTGTCACGTGATCCAGCTGTGACATCATGGGGGGGGCCGCCATTGTGAAACGGCTCCTGTGGCAGACGAGGGTGGAGGCCACCAGGGCAGGACCCCGGGAGCCCCATGTGACGCCGAGGAGGTCTGACCCCCGGCGGCTGGGGGGACTGCTCGTCAGGGCAAAGGTGGGGCCAGTCCCTCAGGACCCACCTGCAGACCCTGGACTCTCACTGGACCCCACTTCCGTGCATCCTTGGTGTGTTTCTACATTTTTACTCAAACTGAAAAACAGCGAGGTTGCAGAGGGTCAGACTCAGGGTCACCAGGAGCTACTTTCTGCCCTCCGTGGCCCTGACCCTGACCCGGTGAGATCTGGACTCATGTCGGCTCGGCTCCTGGCCCCCTTCCCTTTTCTCTGACTCTGGGCCTCGAGGGACGTTCAGTCCTCCTCCCCCGATTTTGGGCTTGGATGTGAGGGGGCGGGCAGAGAACAAGGACAATGGTGACTCACTCCGTCTCGGCTGCCGTCGCCATATCTGGTGGCCCCCAGACTCTGCAGGGCCCCTCACGCAATTCCCCGGACCTGCCTCCTGCTCTGTAGGGGACCCCTCCCTGCAGCCTAGCCTGGGCCCACCCGTGGAGCCACGCAAGCCACAGGGGGAGGAGGCCGGGCCTGGGCACCCAGCCCCCGCAGGGCTGAGCACTGACCCGCCGCGTCTGGCTTCGCGCACGTTGGTTGTGACGCATGGTAGCTGGGAGCCACGGCTCGGCTGTTACAGGCTGGCACCTGCTGGGCCCCGGCCCAGGCAGGACAGGCTCCCTGAGGGCCGCCCTCGGCAGCCTGACCCGCGGGCGCCCAGTGCTGAATCCAGGCCCCCGCCCTCCCTCCAGACGGTGGGCTCACTGTCCTCTGCTGATGTCCACCCCCCACCGCTGTGCGACCTCAATCCAGAATGAGATGCCAACCTCCCACGGGGTCCGAGGGTCCGGGGTTGGGAGCTGAAGCGGGAACCTGCTCACAGCATCCCTGCCAGGACCTGCCGGCTCCTTCCTCGCGGCCCTGCTGGCCTCCGGTCCACCGACTACCCCCAGGACAGCAGCCTGGCCTCCTGGCCTCTCAGGACCGGCTTCTGGGGGCCCTTCATGGAAGCGGCGCGGGGGGCGTGGTGCCGGCATCCTCCCCACCGAGAACATGCTGCTCGCCGACCCCAGAAGGGCCCAAAGGGAAGAGAGATTCCACGCTAAGTGTTGGGAGAACGCGGGAAATCCCAGCTCTCCCGCAGACCTGGTGGGAGCGTGAACTCTCATCCCTGCCTGGGAGACTCACGCTCGCGACAGACGTGTCCCACTCCCCGCAAACCTCCCCACGGCAGTTCCGTGTTTGGTCCCCAAGGACGCTGACGGGTGGTCCGTGACCATCCCAGCCCTGACCGCGAAGCCAGCCCAAGTCCACCAACAGTGACAGGACACATGACAACGGTCCCCGACACGCGGTGAAATGCATCTCAGGAACTCAGCGTGGGCCAGAAGGAGCTGGACACAGGGTTCTGCCAGGTTCTAGCCCGTGAAGTACAGAACAGGCCAAGCCGTGCATGGTGTTGGCAGGGAGGCCGGGGCGGAGGGCGTCTCTGGGGAGGGGCAGGAGCTGGCAGAAAACGCAGTTGAAAGCACTCACTCTCACATGGAGATAATTCGAGAGGACTCTCCGAGATCAGACGAGCAGACGGGGGCCGTCTGCAAAGCCAGAGACGCTCCTCTCCCGGGTCAGGGAAACCGCGGCCTCGGAGCCCGAGGGGGAAGGCGGGAGGGAGATGCGGGTTCCCTGTCGGGTGGGCGCAGGTGAGGCGGGGTGCGGTGGGCTTCTCCGCACTTCTCTGCCTCTAGGGGACTTCTCCACCGCTGCTCACAGCATTTCCATCCCAACTCATCGATTTCCCCTTCCCTGCCCTGCGGGGAAAAGGGCCCCGGGCCCCAGAGCCTGCAGCCCAGCGCTGACCACGGCGTGTCTCAGCTGCACGTCCACGGCCTGATGGGCTCCCCAGGGACGGGGGCCTGGTGGGTGAAAATACCAGAAATCTAAGCTCTTACGGGAAGGCTGGGTCCTGGGCTTCGGAGCCGTCAGCGTGGCCAGCTGGGATCGGAGAGCCAGGCGATGCGGGGTTAACGTCAGGACCGCTGTTTGAAGGGTCCCTGAGAGCGCCCTGGCCCCTCAGGACAAGGTCTGCGTATCACTTACCCAGGGAGGCTTGGGGGCACGCGGAAGGGCTTTTCCTGCCATTTTCACAGCTTGCCCATTTGCAGATGGGACCCACCCCCACTGCCATGTCCAGACCCCCAGGCTGACCTGGTACCGCGGGTGGTGGCTCAGGTTCCGTCCAAAACACGCCTAATGAACCGACCACGCTCCTCGCCTATGACACAAAACATCTCCTTTGCTTGAACATAAATGTTTTGGTAAATTCGTTCGAGAACAGCACGCGAGGTTGAGGCTGAGAGTCCCGGGACGTGGGGACAGCGCTGTCTTCTGGGTGAGACCACGAGGCCGCTGTGTCTGCAGGCGCGGGGAGCCTCTGCTGGGCCCCCACCCGCGTGGCCTTCACCCCCAGGGAGGGCTCGGCTCCAGACGCCCCACTGTCGACGCCCCTGCCCTGCGGCTGGGCCGTGGGCCGACGCCAAGTCCTGGCTTCAACCTGACCTGGGCCTACCGCCAGGAAATTCTGAGACTGTCCTGATTTCCCCAGGTGTCTGCTGGTCGCCACCTACGCCGCACCTCCTCCCGGGTCTCCGCGGGCAGCCTTTAATCTACGTCGCCTGAGGATGACCCTGGGCCCTGCGACCGCCCCTGAGACCTGCATCGTTGCCCTGCATGTCTTCACGGAGTGTTACGCTTTGTCGCTCTTCACAGCTTCTTCCCTGAATCCCGCTGGTCGGGTACTGACACCCCTGCAGCTGGCTGTTCAGAACCACCTCCCTTCTGGCCAGGAGACCCCGTAACTCGGGGTGGGTGCAACACAGGAGCGTGGGTGGCCCGAGGGGGCAGCGGCCAAGGTGCCTGTGGAAGGTAAACAGGTCCTGGAGGACCAGCACCAGGGCTTCTGGGAGCCGACATCTCAGGAGCCCCCGACGGGGTTCCAAGGCTGCTTGGACCAAGCTGACAGGCCTGTAAACCGCCCTCTGCCCTCAGGGTCCCTGAGATCAACTCTGGCTCTCCTAGGTTGTTTGTTTGGGGCTGTGACGAGTGACTGTTGTGAACGATCTTGCAGACGCTCCTCTGTGCCCACGTGGGGTCGTTTCTCGTGGGCAGATGTCTAGGCGGGAAGCAGGGAGACGGACGCTGATGTTTACAAGACATCGCTGCATGTTCCCCCCTGGCAGTGGGTGAGCGCCCCCCCACCCCCCGCCATGGACATGGTGATCGCCAGCATGATCCCGCTGCGGGGGGCCTGCTGGTTTTCACTGCGTGCCCCGGGGGTGCACGGCTATGAGCCCCTTCTCCCATGCTTCCTGGTCCTCCACCACCTTCCTTTGCACGTGAGCAATAAAAATCTGTCTTTATCACTGAGTCACTGTCCTTCTCTATATGGAAGGGAGGACATGTCCTACCACCAGATGAGTGAAATGGGACACGGAGAGTGAGGCGTTCAGGCGGCTGGCCTGCGTAGCGCTGGGCTTGGGGTCAGCTTCTGACTCCGGGTGACCGTGGATGTCCCGCCTGCTCAGCAAGGTCCTGGTGTGCACGGCGGGGACGCAGCGACCAACACCATCTCAGCTCCTGGAAGCTGCCTGTGCCTCACCTTGCCTGCCCCCCGGAAACAGGCTGGAAAATGGTTCGGCAAATCCTGCATTATGTTCATTTCTCTTTGCTGGGATTGTGCTGGGCTCTGAGTCACTCTCGATTTTGGTGCCTCAGTGCTTTATAAATGGCCAGAAGGGCCCGGATGGTGAGTTCCGAGGGCTCACGTGCACGGCGTGGACTCTGTGGAGCTGGGTGATGGACAGGACTGCTGGATCTCTTCCCCGTGGCCTCATTTCCCTTCCTTCTTCCCTCCTCCTCTGGCCCCATCTCTTTGTCTCTCTGTTGTTTCAAGATTTCCATACCTGTTTGGAACACCCTGATGTCTCGGCTCTCCCGGGCGAACAGGGAGGCACGCCTTGGTCACATGGCCTCGGGCAGTCACTGTGTCACCGCTGGGGCTCCACCCACCTTGGGGCTCCACCCACCTTGGGGGTCTTCCCTGGTGGTGTGAGCGCTGGACCCGGGGTCGCGATGTGCAGGGCAGTGGTCCCCTCTCCGGGTGCCCACCGCACCCTGCCTTCAGGGTCTAGAGCTTAGATTCCGTGTGGGACGACCACGGCCCCTCCTGCCTGGGCTCTGGGGGCCGGAGCCCGCGGAGTTGAGACCGGTTTTCACTTCCGGATTCTTGGAAAAGGCTGGGATCAGCCTTCAGATGAGGGAAGGGCCACATAGAGGTGAGGCAGGTGGAATGAGGGTGGGTGAGGTGCCAGGTGCGTCCCTTGGAGGATGGCAAACTTGGCTGTGGCCAGTGTCCCCCATCTCTGCCGTGCGTACCCCGGTGTCCTCTGTTGGTTGGGGTGGGACATCTGAAAGCTCTGATACCTTGGATTCTTGGAGACCAGTGCCCAGAGGGGAGCATCGTCCTCTACAAGGGCCTTCCTGAAACAGACACCCTCCCAGGTGCACGCAGCTCCCTGTGTCCTTAGTCCACTGACCACGACCTTCCTGTGGACGTCTTCGGTTCCCTCTGCTGTAAGTCGATGGGCCTTGAGGGGGGTGACCCCCACCGAGGGCCCCCCACCAACACACCGCCAGGAGGCAGAGCCACCTGGGCTCCACACAGAAGACGCTTTGCTCCATCCAGACTCCAGGTTCACGGCTTCCAAAGAGGGTCACCTGACCGACCATGGGCTCTGGCCGCCCCCCAGAGCTCTCCATGTGCCCCTGGCAGCTGGGGCTGCTCCTCTCCTTTTCCTTCCAAGGAAGTTTTACACAGGGAAGGCGCTGAGCAGCTAGGCATGGCCCGGGAGCTGGAACACGCGAGCGGGCCGCCCTCACTCAGTTCCCCGGTTCCCAGCTGGGACCACTCGCCTCTCCTCTGAGTGCCATAAGCACAAACGAGTGAAAATGGTTTAACATCCACGCTTACACCCACTCCATGAATCTAAGATCTAAAGATACTGCCACAGCCGAGAGTACCAACTCCTTAATTTTTTGTCACTGCCTCTGCTCTCCAGCCCCGAGGATCTCCGTGTGCGGTGGCCATGAGCACTTCGTCGGACATGCAAGTTCGCACCGTCGGGGGGGGTCCTCCCCAGCTGGGTCTGGGGCCCAGAGGGGCCCCTGCGTTAGGTTCTTCACCCCGTGCATCAAACACAGGCCCACGAAGGCCCCTTTCCACTCTGGGAGCAAAGCGTCTTGCTGTTGAGAAGGATGGTTTTCCACTTCCAAGGCTGGAGGTAGAAGCCAGCGTCAGCTCCGGGCACTGGGGCTGGGGACCCCTCATGCTTCCAGCTGTCGACAGGCCGGCCAGGAGAAAGGCTCCTAGAGCAGGAAACTCGGTCTTCCTCAAAGGACGTCAGAACGTGGAGACACCGAGCACCCCGGCCCCACGCGGACCCTGCCCGTCACAGAAAGAAGCCTACGAGGGGGGCCCGAGCGCCAGCCGCTCACGGGCGCAGGTGATTCCGACACGCGGCCGAGGAGGGGACCGTCGTCGCACGGAGACAGCGATTCTGTGAGCCGAGGTCCTCGCGAGGGCTGGCAGCTGGCTCTCAAGGAGCCGGCCCACTTCCCCGAGGTGCTGGGCTCCGGCACAGAGCTCTCCCCCGTGAAGCCTCCGCAGATGCGGCCTCTCCCTCCTGGGACAGGAGGGTCCGCTCCCTCGCCCGCTGGCTAGCCTGGCTGGAGCTTTGTTTGTTTATTTTTATTTTTTAGAGTTTTATTAGTTTCATGGATCTTTTCAAATTTTATTGATTCCTCTTTTCAAAGAGGTGGCTTCTCATTTTGATGGCTTCTCTACTGCTCTCCTGCTCTCAGTGTTAGCCGGTTTCTTCTCTAATGCTAATGATTCTCTTCGTTCTGTGTGCTTTAACTTACTCTTGTTTCTCCGGTTTCGTAGGGCGGCTGCTTGGGTTATGACTTTTAGATCTTTCTTCTTTTCTAATATTTGCATTTAATGCTGCAAGTTTCCCTCTCAGCACTGTTTTAATGACACCCCACAAATTTTGATGTTTTATTTTCATTCTCATTTAGTTCAGAATATTGAAAAATTTCCCTTGTGTCTTCTTTGACCCATGAGGTGCAAATCTTGAATTCTGAGTTTATCCCGTCCCACCCCCTCTACCCACTGGTAACCATAAGTTTGTTCTGTGTGTCTGTGAGTCTTTCTGTTTTGTAAATAAGATCATTTTTCTTTTTCTTTTTCTTTTTCTTTTAGATTCCACATCTGAGTGATATCACACGGCATTTGTCTTTCTCTGTCTGGCTGACTTCACTTAGAATGACCATCTCCAGGTCCATCCATGCTGCTACAAATGGCATTATTTCATTCTTTTTTTATGGCTGAGTAGTATTCCACTGTATAAATACACCAGAGCGCCTTTATCCAGTCGTCTGCCGATGGACATACACTTCCTTTTGAAGTCTGTATCTCAGTCATCTAAGTCTACTTTTGAACAGCCCCATGCCGTCTCGAGAGCGGTCCAGGTACCTCGTGACGGAAGGTCCCTGTGCCCCCAACCCTGCTGTCACTTGCACGTATTCCTGTGTCACCGAGCGCTGGTAAGCACTGTTACATGTCACTGCTCTTGCTCTGCACTGACAGCAAGCCTTTAGGTGAGTTAAGAATAAGCAAAATAGAAGTGCTTCCCACCCTGGCAGACAGCTCCTCTCGGGGGAACCCCCCTGCGGGTCAGTACAGACAGGCCTCCTCTGCCTGTGCCTCTCACACCTCCCAGGTGCTGAGGGACAAGGACACACTGACGGTGCCCGTGCAGGGACCTGCTGCCTCCCGTCCCCCCAGCGGCAGCCCTGAGGAAACAGCCTGAGCTCCGACGGTGACCGTGGAGCTTGGGGGGCCGGGGGGGCTGGCTCTGAGGGGCCCCACCCAGTACGGGTCCTTCCCACCCACCCTCCTGAGGGGTCCTGGGGGCCCGGTCGCGGTGAGTTCAGCCGAGGTTCCAGCAGCACAGACGAGATGCTGGTGCTGAGCACAGACCTGCTCGTTGTTCCGGCGGAAGTGATTCACTGGTACCGTGCCATCATCCCCCAGCAAAGCTGGCCCAGCGCTAAGCCCGAGGCCACCTCCGCAGCGGACCCTGAGCAGTCCTGAGTCGCGGGCTGAGACGGGCCTGTCCGGGGTGAGACCTGCCGGCCCGGCGCCCAGGCCCGAGCCTCCGGCTACGGGGCCCGGGCTTCGCGGGGGCTGCGCCTCGTCCTCCACGGCGTCTGACGGTTGTCGCTGCTGTTTCAGTTGAGGAAACACTAATTCTCGAAGACGCCCCGCCCTCGGCCATGGGGACTGGTGCACAACATGCACGGTGTGAAAAAAGAGCCAAGGAAAACGAGGAGACTCTTCCGGAGAGAGGAAAGGTCGCGGCAGCGCCTGCAGCGCGTGGGCTGGCCATCAGCTCTACTGCGTGGAGGACGCGGGCGAACGCACAGCGGGAAGGGGCGCTTTGCCTCGGAGCGTCTTTTTTTCCAGCTTCAGTAGATGAGAGTAAGATATGAAGGTAATGAGACTGCTGCGGAGATGAGGTCTTTTCCTCCTCGGCTTTGCGGGTTGGTGGAGTAACGGGCTGGTAGGAGTGTAATTTGTGGGCCAGAAATGACTCTGGCAAGAGAAGGACAGACAGGTGGAGCCGCTGGTGCCCGTGAGCCCGGCGTCCTGACCGGCAGCCACGCTGCGGGACCACCCCCGGGGCTCCCCCAGGACCTCGGGGCCGACAGTGCAGAGGGCAGGCCCCTCCCTGCAGGGAAGGGAGGTGGGACAGTCAGCCGGGGCGGCCGTGAGCCTGCGATGCCCCCTTAGTCCCGTCGGACAGGGAGCCGGGGGTTCTCCTTTGTCAAATCCCAGCGCGGAGCTGGGAGGGGCGCGTGGAGCGGCCCGGGGGTGGGGGGACCCAGAGCCGGTGGGACCGCGCCGGGGGGGACGGGGGCCTGGTCACACCCCCAGAGGACCCCTCATCTTTTGGTGCCTGGACCCCTTTGAGAGCTGGTGGAACCGATGGACTTGCTCAGGACAGTGTTTTTAGGTTCATAAGCTGAAATACAGAGAGTTACAACAGGAACCAAATCTACTGAAACAGAGCCACGAAGACGTTAAAAAGCCACTCGTGATCACGTTACGCGTGACGCTCTGTTAACGGCTCCAGCCGGCCCCTCGTGCTGGAGCGTGGGTTCCCCGAGCAGACGTGAGCGTGAACGGTATCTCGAGACAGCACGCTCAACGGCCCCGTAATGAGAAGCGGCCGCGCTTCCCACGGGGGACGGAGGCTCAGCAGAGGCGCTGCCCGCGGTCACAGTCGGGAGAAGCGCTCAGCTTCAGTCAGAGGCTGGTGAAACCTGAGGAGCTCGCTCCACCCTGATCGCAGAAGTTCCAGATGATTCTCCTGCCTCTCAGGCGTCTGGGCACCTGCCCTCTGGACAGGACAGTGCATGTTCTCTGAGCTGGAAGGGCATTCCTGGGGGGGTGAACGCGGGTGCCTGTTTTAGGGACGACGTGGGGGTTTCCCATGCCCGGTGTCGCCAGCAAAGCTGCCTGTGAGAAGAGACCACCCGGAGGGGGGAGGTCGGCTCGGCGGGCCCAGGAGCAGGCCAGGTGGGCACGGCCATGGTTCCCGTGCTCCGGCAGTATTTCCTTGTCACTGAATCAGGGCTCACGAAGCTGCCAGCACAGACAGAGGGACATGGACAAAGTGTGCTCATGGGGACCTGTGACGACAGGACAGCTGGTGCCCGGCGTCCCTGCATTTCATTCAGAAATCCTGAGTCGCAGGGTCCTCCCCTCCTGGATCACGTCGGATGCTGAAGGAAGGCAGGTCTGGCCCGATTCCCTGGGCGCCTTGTGCCCAGAGCTGGGCCCCACTTGTGTGAGATGGGCACCGAGGAGTGAAACAGCACAAAGGCCCACAGGGTTCTCTGAGGACACCACTGCAAGTACTGGGGTCACAGAGCCCCCACAAGGAGCTCCATATAGCGAGGGGGCCGGCAAGGCAGGTGGGCCAAGGGAGGACCCTGGGAGGTGGTGGGGGCGGGGCGGTGCTGTGGGGGTGGCTCATGGGGCTGTAGGGAGCAGGGGTCCAGGCTGGGGGGCTCTGGCCATCCTGCAGACCATGGGAGCCACTGCACCAGTGAGCGGAGGAACCCACGGGCCATCTGCACATGGGGCCTGGGGAGGAGATGTACACAGTCAGGGTCACCTGGTCGTTCTCTCTTCTGCACCCCACATGTCCCCACCCCAGGGCCTTTGCACTGGCTGCCCTCAGCCCGAAAGCTCTTCCTCCCAAGATCCTCATCGCTGGCCTGTAGTTTTATCTTGAAATGCTATGCACTCAGCAGCCCCTCTGTGACCTCGTTTAAGATGTGAGCTCATGTCCGTTTCCAGCTTGAATTTCCTCCTTCATAGCTAGTCGCCGCCAGGCACCCTGTGACGAGGGGCTCTGCGCTGCTCGGTCCTGCGCCTGGAGCAGGGCCTGGCGCACAGCAGGTGCTCAGCCAGCATCGGCGGGTGGATGGACTTCGAGGGCGCGGTTACGGCTCTTGGACTCGAGCTCTCCAGACTTCAGGGCCATACGGAGAGTCTCTTTCCCCCAATTCATCCAGCTCCCAGTTGCTGGCGCTATTTGTAAAACTTATAATCTGATCCTTAATTCCCTTTTCTCATTTAACTATTGTTCTAATGGTGCAGTTGGTAAAGGAAAGAAACATTTTACGAAATGAAATGAAATCAAGACATTATAGATGCTCAAATGCAGATGTCTGCAGCAGACGCAGCACACGGAGCCCTCAGGCCTCCGGACCCAGGGTCTCAGGGTGGAGGGTCCTCCAGCTCCAGCCCGCCCTGCCACACGGGGCTGAGTGAAGCTCCCATGTAAGCGCCCAGTCCCGCCTGGAAGGCACCTCTCCTTCACTGTAACTCGCTCCAAACAGTGGGGAGACGGTGGGTTTAGAAGTGAGTTCTGTGCTTCTATTTTTGTTTGCAGGGGAAAGTCAGCTAAACTGCAGGAAATTTGATTTTAAGGGTTAGAAATGTCGGTATTTGCGTCGTGCGCCCTGCTGCCTCTCTGATTTCTGTGCGTTATTCAATCCCTTGAAACTTCAGTGTTCTTATCCATTAAATGGGTGCAATAAATCCCAGCCTTTCAGTTTCACTGCAAAGATTAAACAAGACACAGAGGGCAGCTGGACCGGCTCATGGCCACCACTTAGCAACCTGGGTTCTTTTAGCCTCAGTGCCGCTTGGAGCATGGGTTCCTGGTGGCTCCACCAAGATCACACACAGCACGTTCCCCTCTGTAACCATTCATAAAGCCCACTCGCACCGGGAGCTGGCTCAAACGATCGGTGTTGCCAGAGTCAAATGAGCCGTGGGCAGACGCCACCCTCGGGCCTCCACGCCGTGCGCCCCAGGCCCCCGCGCACGCAGCCCCCACGTCCACTGAGCCCGCTCCACTCGCAGCCACCCAGGCCCCTGACAGACCCGAGTCGTGCGCCGCGGCCCGTGTCCTCCAGCGGAGGAGTCTCTGACCCTCGTGGGACGAGGCGAACACACAAAAAAGAAGCTCAGATCGACCCTCCAGGCCAGAGCTCGATGTGGACCCACCTCTCAGCCCCCAGCCCCCCACCCCCATCCGTCCACCCTCCAGAGCTGGGACCCCAGAGCAGCACCGGGCAGCGGCCCGCCACGTCCCCTGGAAGTGTGTCTGGGGTCTCTCACTGTCCCTGCACAGAGGCACCGCTAGCGGGTCCTCCTGGGGTCAGGATAGGGGGGTGGTGACAAAGGAAAACACTAAGGGTCCCTCCACTCACTAGACAAAATCCAGTCAGTACAGAAAAGTGCAGGGAGCGGCGAGAGGCCAGGGGTCTGTTCTGTGAGCAGCCCGGGCCCAGGGCCAGAGCGGGAGCCCGAGGGCTGGGGCGTCCGGGTGCCCTGAGCACACGGCGAGCGAAGGGGCCAACGAGGGGCTGCCTCCCTCTGGTCTGGCTGGGGTACCGCGGTTGGGGAACGCAGGTTCTTTCTGGATGAACACTTCCCACGTGCTGGAGGAAATGTTTCACAACCTGGGCTCCGCGAAGACACAGGTGGGTGTCTGCCTGGAAAGGGCTGGACACCGGTCCCGTCGGAGGCCCTCGCACTGGACCGCATGCTCGATGACCCACGGGGACAGGCCGTTTCCTCCAGCGGAGCGTGGACCTGGGATGAGCTCAGACGGGTGGGCTAACCGGCATCTGAGGTATGTGGGCGAGCCTTTCACGAAGCAGACACCCCTCTGCTCTCCGTGCTCAGCTAGTCTCCCATCCCCGGCCCCGCTCGGCGCGTCCGGCTCCCAGCCACCCCACTGGCGCCACCGCAGCATCGGCTCGGGCCCGGCTGACGCCTTCCCACCTGGTCCCCCCGCCCCTAGGCGGCTGCCAGCCGGGCGCGCTGGCCGCGTGCGGGGCATGGCAGGGGCCTCACCTCATGAGACAGGTAGAAGGCCGCGATGCCCAGGGGCCAGAAACAGCAGAGCATGGAGAAGACGCTGAGGCCCAGGTGGTCCCGCGGGGGCATCATGAGGAAGTTGTCCTCGCTCTCCGTGTCACTGGAGTAGTCGCTCTGCGGGGAGAGACGGGCAGGAGAACGGGGTGAGCGGGGGTCCCTCTACGCTGCGCCCGACACGGGAGTCAGCGGGCACGGGGCAGTCCCTCCTGGCACGGAAGCTCTTACAGGAACAGGAGGGGACGCACCCCAAGGGCCGGTTCCTGGGCCGCTCAGGGGAAAAACCACAGACCCTCAGATTTCTGGGACGGAGGGCGGGACAGAGGGGTGAAGGTTCACCCCTCGGAGCGGGGCGGAGGGCACGCGCACCTCCTCTCCGTTCCAGGACGGCAGACGGGTTCCGGGGACAAGGCGGGGCCGCTGTCGGGGTCGGGAGCTGCTCTGAGCCCCCTCCTGCCTTAGACCCCGACCTGAGCTCGGGTGTCGCTGGGCCTGGTCTCAAGCCCGGGTGTCCGGCTCCTCCCTGGAGCTGAGGCGGCCCTGTGATCAGGTCACGCGCTCGTCGGGGGCCCCGCACAGGCCTGCACAGAGCCTGCTGGCAGGTGGGGGACCCGGCACAGGGAGTTTTAAGAAGCAGCTCAGGTGACGCCCACAGTCAGGAGGCCCCGGGCCCCCGGGCACACTTCCCACAGAGGGACCCCAGCCCCCGGACAGGACGCTCGCGGCTTCTGTCCTGAAAGCACGGCCGCTCCGGGCGCCCCCGATGCCCCTGGTGGGGGGCACATCTCCCTGACGGGTGCTTCTGACCCCCCTCCTCAGCACCGCGCTCACGCTGACCCCCCGAAAACCAGGGCCACTCCGTCTGTGCTGACTGTACCCAGCACTGTATCTGGAGTCAGACTTTACTCCAGATTTCGTTTCTAAAAAGAAAAGGAGCATTTCTTCCTGAAAGAAGGTCACTAGCTTCCTGCCTCCCTCTGCCGGCCCCGAGGTGGTCACATGTGGGGCCTCCTGCTGGGGCTGGGGGCGTCGGGGACGCTCGGGGACACTGGGCGGCATCTGCCCAGGCAGCCTCAGGGCGAGGCAGTCACCTGAGGGGCCAGGCACCCCCCCCCCGGGGGGGCCAGTGTGATGGTAACACCTGGGAGGATGCTTGCCCCGCCAGGACCGCCCCCGCAGCGCCCCGGCCCCCTCCCCCACACACACGACAGAGGAAGCCCCAAGGTGACTGTGACCTGGAGTCCCTCCTGTTTTGGTTAATTAAATGCACATAAAACTGCCAATTGGAGCCTCTAATCAGCCTGCGGCAGAAGCTTCCAGATGGACTGTTTCTGTCCGGTTGTTTGAGTGAAAACAGGCAAATTCGAAGGGGTTCACTCAAATCACAGACAGCGACCTTCTCCAGGGACCCCGGATGGAAGCGGTGACGCCCTGTCTGTCCAGAGAGCACCTGACCGCCCTCCACACGCACACAGACACACAGACAGACACAGACACACACACACACACAGACACACAGACACACATACACAGACATGCACACAGACACACAGACAGACACACACGCACACAGACACACACAGATACACAGACACACACACACAGACACAGATGGACACACACAGACACAGACACACACAGACACACAGACACAGACACACACACACACACAGACACACATACACAGACACGCACACAGACACGGACACACACACACAGACACACACACAGACACAGACACAAACACACAGACACACACATACACAGACACACAGACACACACACACAGACACACACAGACACACACACACAGACACAGACACTAACACACACACAAGACACACACAGATACACAAAGAGACACACACACAGACACACACACTCACACACCCCTTGAGGGTCCTGGGCTCCGGACCCCTTGCCACGTGGGTGCTGGGTCTGGACACCGAGTCCAGCCGCACGCCAGCCATGGCCTCAGGTGCTTCTTGTCCAGAGATGGGACGTCCTCTCTGCACCCCACATCCCACCCCAGCCTGGGAACCTGACGACGGCTCCCTGACTTGTCTGTGTCACGGTGGCCACGGGGAGGCCGGTGGCCAGAGTGGTCAGTGGCAAGTGTCCCGGCCAAAGAGCAGTGTGGTGTGAGCGGTGGCCACAGACCACGCAGGGATGGCCGGGCGTCAAGGGACACCACCACGCCTGGGAGGCAAAGGCTGTCCCCAGATCTTCACAGGTTTTATTTAGTGGTGGAAGGGAACCACATCTGTAAATGGCAAAGCTGTGGCCATGGGGCACCAAGATAACGAGTCAATTTTGATTAAAACAGATTTTAAAATTTCAGATAAATTACAGGGCAGCTGAAGCCAGCTCGGCTCCACGTCTTCCCCCTTCGTGGGTCAGCGGGTGAGGACGTCCGCAGGGCGGAGGCACGCGGTCCAGAGGCGTTTACAGTTCACAGCTGGAGGAACAGGCCCTACGAGGGGCAGAGCGGGGCAGGGCTGCTCGCCCCCAGGGCCACGACCGCCCCCTGGACAGCTGGCTCTCGTCCCCGGGGTCTCTTCCTCGGGAAGACCTGACAGAATAACCGGGCGCCAGGCGGGAGGCCCTCAGCGAGGCTGCAGGGCTGCGGGGTCGACCTTGTCACCTGCCCTCTCTCCAGGCGTCACCAGCCCTCCAGCTCTTCTGGCCCCAACTCCCTCTTGTCCCCGGCCTCCTCCGCTCGCTGATTCTGGGGAGCACCTCCGTGAGGCCCCGAGGCGGAGGGGGGCCCAGAGACCAGGATGGACGCGGACCTGGGGCTTCCTGCGAGGGGTCCCCTTGCAGGCGCACAGCCTGCAGAGTGCTCCTGACGGCAGTGCTTCCAGCAGCGCAGTCAGAGAGGAGTGTGCGAGGGAGTCTGTGTGGCCACGGAACCCGATGGTGCAAGGGCCGCTTATCGCCCCGGAAGGACGCTTGTAACAGCCGAGGTACAAGCCGGGGCAGGAAGTGGAAGAGCTCACGCTTCCTCCAGAATGCCGGACATTAAGACGCTTCTGCATGGCAGGCTTCTCAGTGATTTTTTTCCTTGCATTTGTGAGTTTCAGATTTTTCTACAGCGAGCAGGGTGATTTGGTAACGACACTTTTCACGAAGGCGCAGACGTGCTGACCGGTGGGGGCTCCCCAGCCCCGTCCTGGCTTCCCTGGGACTGGCTGGGAGACGCTGCATCACGGGCCCAGTGAGCCGCTGGCGGAGCAGGACCGGAACCCAGCATGGCAGCTGAGCCCCGCGATGCAGACAGACCCACCAGGACACTGGGGGTCAAGGCCAGCGCCCTCCACCCACAGTGCCCACGCCTGCGTCGGCCAGGGCGCCACCACCGCCCACAGAGCGACTGAAACAGCCCAGCCAAGACGCCGGCCCTGGCTCTTCAGCCACGCTCCGCCTCCCGGGCTCGGCGCCCGGCACCCGGGGCAGCACGCAGCAGGCACACAGCTCGTGTGCTGACGGCACGGAGAGTCCCCCCGGGCCTGAGCCCACGCGGGCAGCACCGAGGGCATGGCGACACCCCAGGGTGTCGGGCTGAGCTGTGCACTCGTGCCGCCTCAGGGAACCGCGCTTTGCTGCGTGCTGGGCTGGGTGACTCAACGTCCCTGAGGAGCTGAGTGACCAGCGGGCTCACTGCCGCCACCTGTTCAAGTGAGCACGTTTATGTGCCGCGAACCTTCTGAAAGAGACGCTCGGCCAGCGGTCTCCCCCCTGCTCCTTCCAAGCTCGTCTCCGAGCCCACGCCATCCTTCCCTGGCTTCCAGTCTCCAGATGCTGACGTCCTGCCCGCCAGGTGGGCTCCAGATGGGGCCGTGACGTGGGCACCGGTCCAGCTGGGACACGGCGGCCGATCTGCTGACAAAGGACAGGGCAGTGCCCCGACAGGAGCTCACGCCTTCCTCCAGACCACGGCCCGAGGCCAGGACGCCGCTGAGGCTCCAGCCGCCATGGGGCCAGGACTCCGCCCGCTTCCTCCGTGCACCTGGATGGGACGCCAGACACGCTTAGACGAAGAAGACACGTTTAGAGGGTCTCAGGCCAACGTCTTCCCCCACGGGCAGCGTGAGAGATGAGGGCAGAGCCTGGCTGGAGAGAGGCAGGTGCCTCCAGATGGCCCAGGTGCGGGCAGAGCTGGCCGGCCTCAGAGCCGAGACCCCACGGTGAAGCATCTGGAATGGGGGCAGGGCGTCCCCGTGTGCCCCACGCGGGCAGATCGCCTCTGCGTGAGGCCACGTCTCCGCTCATCCCCTGGGAGACCCGGAAGGGCCAGGAAGTGAGCAGAGCCAGCTGCTGTCCCTCCAGGAGGAGCAGGGCCTGGGGACGGGGCCAGGCTGTGAGGGCCGGGGGCCGTGCTTGGAAGAAGGAGGGCGATTCTCCGGCACCCAGAGCTGCAAGGGGCAGTCCAGCTCCAGAGACAGAAAATGTTCCCAGTCAGGCCGAGGGGAAGCGGATTGGAAGCCGCCCGGGCCTCTGGTCAGCGGGGCGCTCTGTCCTCCCTGCTCGGGGTGCGGTCTCGGGGCCCAGTGTCGGCCTTGCTGGGGGCTGGCAGACATGCAGACACCCAGGACCCGCCCACACAGTGGCCACGGGCTCAGGAGAGACTTCGGGCTGAGGAGTCACTGGGGGGTCTCCCCCATCCTGTGTCAGGAGTGACCCCAGCGTCTGCCTGCTACTTACTTGCTGCCTAGAAGGCACAAAACTCTTGTTGTAAAACAAATCACAGGGGTGCCGTGGACAGCGCGGCAGATGCAGTCGGGAGTATCGTAATGACTTTGGCGACAGGTGGCAAAACTCACTGTGGTCATCGTTTCGTTCTGTATAAAAATACCGAATCACTATGCGTACACCTGGAACTCCTGTAATGCTGTAAGTCAACTACACTTCTACTTAAAGAAGAGAAAAGGATAGCTGGATTTGGTGAAGATCGTGGGCTGGGGGTTCTAACGTGACGTCACCTGCAGGCCTGTGAGGACAACGCTGCCCCCAGCAGTTTTGGCCTGGCTGGTTTGCAGCACGGCCTCTGCACCACTGCCTTTCATAAAAGAGCCGGGGGACACGGTCATCGCGGAGGCGGGCCCCGGCCAAGGGGGTGTCGGCCCCATCGCTGTGTCTCTCCCGGCCCGGCTGTCACAGAGCAGACCTACCCGGTTAAAACGACCTTGGGGCCTCTCTGTTATGACTGAAATGCCAGTGGCGAGTCCCTCATGTCCTGCCTTCTCCTTATTCCTTATTTGGAGTCTGTCTTTGTTTTCGTGGTTTGGGAAAAACACAGTCCGCTCCTGTGTGTCCACACACTGCTGAACGCTGCTTGGGGGCAACTTCACTCGTGCCAGGAGGCCCCCCTGGGAGGCCAGGAGCCACCGGGCGCCGTGTCCCCGGAGGCCGGCTCCCACGTCGGCCCTGCGCACTTGACGTGGGTGACTTTCTAAAGCACCTCATTAAACAGAGTCAAGGTCCATAAAATGCTCAGGAGGAAGATCTCCAGGCGCTCGGGTGCTCACGTAGAGTTTGGCCTCATTTCCACTAAAAAGAGCAGGATGCTAACCTGGGAGGGCTCCTCTGGGAGCGTTATCTTTTCACTGGTAAACTGATCAGCTCAAAGCCAGCCAGGCGCCCACTCTGGCTGAGCCTGCGGACAGAGCCAGGAGCTCCCGCTCTGCCCTTCACCCTGGACGCTAAAACCCACTGAGCGCAGCCCGGGGGAGGAGCGGCCCTCAGGCCGGGGACGCCGGCCACGCTCCAGGCCCCCGCGGCCAGGCTGGGGCCCCTCTGCGCTGGCTCGGAGCCCTCTCCTTCCTGGACGCCTCTCCCGTCCTGCTCCCCCACTGACCGGCCGGTCCCCCAGGGAGCATTTCCCAGTAAATCACGTGTCATGAACCCTCACAACACTGTCCGCTCCTGGGAAACTCAACCTCAGACGCCCGTGTCCAACACAATGGAAAATACGCAAGTAAACACACACGACACAGAAACCACGGCCTCAGCGCGGAGTCCTGGACGCTGACGGGGAGGAGGAGCATCCAGGCGCAACACCAGCTGCGGCGCAACCGCCCGGGACTGGGAGGCCCGGGTGCTAGGGACGGGGCAGGGACGGGGCAGGGACGGGGCGGGGGTTGGGGGGGCGGGCAGGGCACTGGACGGGGAGGCCTGGGTGCTGGGGACGGGGCAGGGCGGGCAGGGCACGGCTCACGGGCGCCCACGGGGCTGCACTTTACTGAACCCTCTTTGGGTGGGTGATCTGCTGCCTGACGGTATTTCAAAAGGGACAAAACCAGAAGCACTGGAAGAGGAGACACTAATGGACAAGCCTATAAAGGCTTAATTTCACCCCGACTTTCAAGAAGAACATGAGAGGAAAATCCCATACAATCTGCTGACGGACACGCCTCCAGACTCCGCCCTGCCCGGCCGGAGAGCGCTGGATGGTTTGCTGGGAGGACGCCGTCCTCTGGGAATTGACCTCAAGGCCCAGGCGGCCCACCCCATCTCACCCCGGCCTCCACCCCGGCCTCCCTGACACACCGCCTCTTTGCAGCTGTGGTTGGCAGCGTGGACCTCTGTGGGGCCTCTGAGGGGAGGTTACGATTCCAGCGACATGTTCTGTTTCTAAATATACTTCTTTCGGCCCCGAGGCCGGTCCCCTGACTTCACGTATTCTGCGCGTTTGATGACGGCACAGACCTCCACGGATCCCCTGGTGCCTCTCACCTTCCCAAACTTGAGGTTTCTTTCTCTCTTTCTTTTCTAATCGCAGGAGAATCAGTTCACAATGTTGTGTCAAGGCCCGGGGCACAGCAGAGTAGTTCTGCCATACGTGCTCACACACGTCTCTTTCCGTTATCCGTCACTACAAGGTACGGAATATAGTTCCCTGCTCTGTACAGTAGGACCTTGCTTATCTACTTTATATAGACCAGTCAGTATCTGCAAATCTCAAACTCCCAATTTACCCCTTCCCCCCCCCTTCCCCTCCCTGGTAACCGTAAGTTTGTTTTCTATGTCTGTGAGTGTATTTCTGTTTTGTAAATAAATTCATTTGTGTCATTTTTTTAGATTCCACATATGAGTGATCTCATATAATATTTTTCTTTCTCCTTCTGGCTTACTTCACGTAGAATGACATTCTGCAGGAGCATCCATGTTGCTGCAAATGGCATTGTGTTGTCGGTTTTTATGGCTGAGTAGTATTCCATTGTATAAATATACCACCTCTTCTTTATCCAGTCACCTGTTGATGGACATTTAGGCTGTTTCCATGTTTTGGCTATTGTAAATAGTGTTGCTATGAACATTGGAGTGCAGATGTCATCCTGAAGTAGGGTTCCTTCTGGGTATATGCCCAGGAGCAGGATTCCTGGTTCATATGGTAAGTCTATTTCTAGTCTTTTGAGGAATCTCCATACTGTTTTCCACAGTGGCTGCACCAAACTGCATTCCCACCAGCAGTGCAGGAGGGTTCCCTTTTCTCCACAGCCTTTCCAGCATTTGTCATTTGTGGATTTTTGAATGACGGCCATTCTGACTGGTGTGAGGTGATACCTCATAGTAGTTTGGATTTGCATTTCTCTGATAATTAGTGATACTGAGCATTTTTTCATGTGCCTATTGATCATTTGTATGTCTTCACTGGAGAACTGCTTGTTTGGGTCTTCTGCCCTTTTTGGAGTGGGTGGTTTGCTTTTTTGGTGTTAAGCTGTGTGAGCTGTTTGCATGTGCTGGAAGCTAAGCCCTTGTCAGTCGCATCATTACCTCCTCTGGTGATGACCTGTAGAAATCACCCCTGAAAGCACAGCCTCCTGCGATTGATGTTCCGGCTGGAAGAGGCAGTTCTCCTGCTGCCCCAGCGATGGGCTCGTGGTACACGACGCGGCTCCCAGCATCCTTCCTCCTGGAACCCTCAGCCAGCCCCGACCCCCGGGACGGCCGAGGTGGGACCACCCCTCTTCCTCCCCCTGCTGAGCAGGGACAGCCACTCATGGAAGGTGAGCCCGGACAGGGACCCTCAGCACTTTGGATGGCGAGGTCTTTTTCTTCCTCCTCAGTGTCTGTCTCCTGCAGGTGAGGACACGCACCGGCCATGCCCCGCTGCCCGGGCCACAGGGCGAGGTGCCGGCTCTCCCTCCGAACAGACAGAGTCTCTCTCACTGTCCATCGGTTCGACCCTCTGAACATCCTCACACGAGCCTCATGCCTCTTGTCACAGAAGTCAAGCTTCACGCAAGTGCCCGGGAGCCGGTCCCCAGCCCATCAGCTTCCTTCTGCCTCTCGGAGCCCAAGATGCACCCAAACTGCCTGTGAGTTTCCTCCTGTTTTAAAGAAACATCGTGAGATGGTTTGCGAGGGGGAAAAATGGAAAGTATCGGCTCTTATAAAATTGGGCTCACCCTGGATTTTTGCGTTTATTCTGCTATTGTTTTCCTGCAGCAGGACAGACAGAAAGTACAAGAACCACGGCACAAGGGCAACGCTCCCCGAGGCCCCAAAGCCGGGCGTCGTCACCAGTGCCTTGAGTTCAGAGGAGGTGCTTCCTCTAACAAACTGGAGCTCTTGTTACGACACACCGAGTGGGAGGGCATCGTGGTCCACGCCGGCCAAGGTTAGGGGGCCTTCCGGGGCCTTCCGCACACGTGCAGGCCACCGAACACGGAAGTCAGCGGCAGGCCCACGAGGAGACCCGTTTCACGAACCATCGAGCAGAAACTGCGTCTCCAAAGGGTCCTTTTGGGGCTGGGTTTTGTTCACATGACTTGCTTGAAACGGATGAACCTTCAGCTAAGCCTGGGGAGGATTTATGGAACCGCAGTTTGGGTTAGCATCACGTTTACTGGTATTTGCTCCAAAGCGGGCCTGGGAGGGGCTCCCGGGGTCCGGGCCCTTCCTTTCACTGTCATCCGAGACACCTTCACCGTGTGCGCGTCTGGCTCCCAGCGCCCTGCAAGCGCACGGAGCCGGTTCCATCATAATGCGTGCAGCCTCACAGGAGGAAGGTTCTCGCCCTCTGGTGACGACTCCCTTCGCGGACGTGGCCACAGATAACAGCTCTCTCCTCTCCCCAGGTCTGAGCAGGGGCCCAGAAGCCACAGCCAAGAGAGCTGAGAGGCGCGAGCTGGAGAAAGTTCAGAGGCTTTTGTTTCCCGAGCGCACAGATTTGGTGTGATGCCCCCACCCTTCTGCTTACCGGAAAGTGTCTTGGAGAAATACGACAAACGGTCCCCTCGTGTTATTATGACAGATGGGTTTCTCAGCTTACAGAGTCTCTCCAAATCAGATTGGCTGTAATTACACACACCAGTGCCTTTTCCTGGCATATGTAAGATGACGCTATAAAGGTGTTGATTTTTATTGGGCCAGAAACATGCCGTAAGCCCACTTTTAAATGAGAGTCTTCCTTGACACAGAAAAGTAAAATGGTAGGTGGCATGCTACGACTCCAGTCATGTTTATATTTCACGTCGTATTCCTGGATTTGTCTTTGGAAATTTTAAGTGTTTAGCACGCCCTCAAAATACTTATTTCGTAAAGGTAAATGTAATCTCCAGATGTGGACGTAGGTCATATTATTGAAAGATAATTCATTCGATTGAAATTCTTAACCTAACCCCGAGCCATCTGTGGACATCTGAACATATTCTTTGTCCGTATCTTGCGTCTGCAGAAAAATGCACCTAGCATTTCAGACAACACCCTGTGAGGCTTCTGGGGGCACAGCCAGCAGGTGGGCAAGTCGGAGAAATGGCTGGACAAAACTGTCAACAATCCATGGGCACGCTTTAAATTCTGAGACAGAAACAAACTCTACGCTAAAAGGTGGGAAAAGATACCTCATGCAAACGGTGATAACAAGACCGCTGGAGTAGCGGCGCCAACGTCACACAAAACAGACCCGAAGGCGAGACGTATTATCAGCCACCAGGAGGGGCATTTCACCGTGATAAGACGGTCGGCACTTCAGCAAGATACGATAATTACAAATGTACATGCACCGAGCAGCAGAGCCCAACGTTTGTGAAGCAAAACCACACAGAACGGATGGGACAGCCAGGCAGACAAGCAGTAAGAACAGGAAGCGCGAACAGCACGGCCAGCGGGACCCGACAGACGCTCAGCGGACTCGTCACACAGAGACAAGCACGTGTGCCCCCACGCGGGCGCGAGGTGCATCCCCAGAGCAAGGACGTGTGAGGCCACACCTCGCATCTCAGCACACGGAGAAGAGGAATTACACAGACTCCGTCTTCAACCACGTGAAGCTAAACTGGGAGTAAACGACAGGCAGAATGTGGGAAGTCCCCAAGTGTGTGGAAGGTAAACAACACTTTTATGAAGAACCCATTAGTATAAAAAGAAATCACAACGAGGCTAGAAGCTATTCTGAGCTAACTAGAAAATGAAGACACAATCCATCCGATTTACAGGATGCAGTTAAAACAGGGTTTGAAAGTTGTAGCTTTATTACTATTTTTTTAAATTGAAGTACAGTCAGTTACAATGTGTCAATTTCTGGGGTACAGCACCACGTCCCAGTCCTGCACATACAGACGTGTATTCATTTTCATACTCTTTTTCATTAAAGGTTGTTACAAGATATTGAACGTAGCTCCCTGTGCTCTACAGAAGAAATCTGTTGTTTATCTATTTTTATATATAGCGGCTAATATTTGTAAATCTGAAATTCCCTAATTTATCCCTTCCCATCCCCTTTCCCCTGGTAACCATAAAATTGTTTACTGTGTCTGCGAGTCTGTTTCTGTTTTGTAGATGAGCTCATTAATGTCCTCTTTTTCCTTTTTTTGTGTTTTTAAGATTCCACACATGAGTGCTATCATGTGGTATTTTTCTTTCTCTTTCTGGCTGACTTCACTTAGAATGACATTCTCCAGGAACATCCATGTTGCTGCAAATGGTATTATTTCATTCTTTTTATGGCTGAGTAGTATTCCATTGTATAAATATACCACAGCTTCTTTATCGAGTCACCTGTCGATGGGCACTTAGGTTGTTTCCATGTCTTGGCTGTTGTATATAGTGCTGCTATGGAAGTTATAGCTTTAAGTACATGTAATACAGAAGAAAAAAAATCTCAAACTGAGAACTAAGGTCCTACCTAAAGAAACTAGATTAAAAAAGAACAAATTTATCCGATAGGAAACAGAGGCAAAAAATCATAAATATCTGAGTGCAAATCATTGAAGTGGAAAACAGAAAAGCCAGGGGCAAGTCAAGAGGAACCAGAGGTCAGTGGCTTGAGGAGGTGAACAAAATTGATAACCCTGTGGCCAGACTGACCGAGGGAAAAGTGGAAAAACTCAACTCACCAAAATTAGGCACGAAAGAGGAGACGTCACCAACTGTACAGAAAGTAAGACTTAAATGGAAAGTTATGAATGACATTATGCCGACAAGTTAGGGCGACGTCGCTAAAAAGCAAGTTCCTAGCGTGACACAAATGACAAAACTGAGCCAAGAAGAAAGGAAACCCTGAAGATTTTCTTCACAGCAACAAAGAAACAGGTCTGACCAGAAAGCGGAGATCTTCCCGCAGAGAAGAGCCCGGCGCAGAGGAGTCTCGGTGACGGCAGACACACACTCGAAAAGAAAAAACACTGATGCAGGGTCTTGCGGAGAGAAGAGGAGCCGCTTCCCGGGTCAGCCTGGGGGCCAGGCCACCCTGACACCAGAGCCAGACAAAGACACGGGGGAGGAAGACTGCAGACCAAGAGCCTCGTGCGCAGAAACCAAAGCCCCCACTGAGCCACCAGCACGGAGAGCCCAGCGGTACTTGGGGGGGGGTCCTCTGCCCCGGCCTCGGGGCGTTCGTCCCCAAACGTAGGGACTGTCTGATGCATGAAAGTCAGTTAATGAAATGGTCACGTCCACAGAGTAAGGGACCCAAAAGGCCACCGTGATGACACAGAAAAAGCATTTGTTGGAACTAAACACCCACTTTTTATATTAAAACCCCTACCCTTGGGTCTCCGCCCTGAGGTGACTCCCGGGCTCCGCTGAGTCTCCACCAGCACGGCCTGGTCTCCTTCCTCTTCAACCCAGAGCACTTGGGCGGTTAACCGCCTCGGACAGCAGCGCGCCGGCTCCTCGGGAAAGGCCTGGACACATGTGCCTGCCCCCCAGCCCTGACCCTGCGTCCTCTGCGGGGGACGCATCCCTCCACCTACGAAACGCACTCACCCATCAAAGCCACAAACAGACCTCCTTTCCCTCCCTCCTGAGGCCCTTCCCTCCCGACGGCCCCCCCTCCCGCCCCATGTCCTGGGAGAGCCGGCTCCAGCCTGCAGAGAAGGGACCGCCCCAGGCTGGGGTGGACGTGTGACCTCCGCTCAGACCCAGCGGCATCTCCCCCTCCCCGCCCGGGCTGCTGTGTGATCTCTGAGCGTGTGGTCCGGGGCCGGCCGCCCTCCTGTCTACTGAAGACAGGTTCAGAGATAATTCGGCTCATCTGCCCTTAAACCATCAACTTCAACTGTTTCTTCCAGCAGGTCAGCTATTTCTGGAATAGCAAACCAAAGAAGCCACTCATGGCAGCAAACATGTCCCCAGCTGTCCCCACACATGCACTCCCAGCCTCATGTGATCTGGGACCACGCGCCCTCCCTCACCTGCTCACTTTGCTGGAGACACTCTCCCCTGTGGCCGCGGGGACAGCAGGGTCCCCGCCAAGTGGGCAGCACTGTCAACCCTAATCCCTCAGCCCTGCCCGACGGCCGCAACCACGGGTCCTCACTGACCAGAGTCCCTGTGGCCTGGACCTCGCCTCCACCTCCATCCTTCCATCTTCCACAAATATTCCGAGTGAGGGGCACCCAAGGCCTTGGTTTCTCTGCACTGTCCCACCCTGGCGCTCCGCCGCACACCGCACGCCGCCCGCGGCCCGTCCCCAGGGCCCACGGCGGTCGCACGCCCTGACCTCCAGCTCCTGGAACTCCTCCTCCTCCTCCACGTCATAGGACAGCGTGTGGATTTTCATGTCTTCGGCCGAGAGGTCGATGAACTTGCTGTCGGGGTACTCCAGGCTCTCTTTGGGGGGCGACCGGTCCTCGATGAAGGTGGTCTCACAGCAGTCGGCGGCCACGCCGTCCCCCCAGGAGCGCAGCACACCCTCGGAGTAGAGGATGATGTTGGGGCGGTAGTGGGACTCCACCGACTGCTGGAGGGTGTTGGGGTCCAGCAGCTGCTGGAGCGGCTCGTTCCTGCTGCCGTGCAGGGCGGCCGGGGCTGCGCTGTCTGCCCCCCGGCCGCCCTGGCACTGGTGTGCGGGGTACACGGACGCCCGGCCGTCCCTGCTCTCGGCCGTGAAGCTCCGGGTGTTGATCAAGCCGTTCCTCCTGCCGGCCTCGCTGAGCTTGCTGCGCACCAGCACGCTCTCCTGCTCCAGGACGCTGGCCATGGTGCTGGCCCTGCCGGCCGGGAGGCAGGCTGGAGGGCTGGACACGAGGGTCACGCTCGCCTCACAGGGCCCATTTCTCCTGAAGGAGGAGGACACACAGATGAGACAAGAAAACCACACCCGAAAAGCTGCCCATTGTCCAGACCCGAGTTGTTTCGGCGTGGCCGCGTCGCTGGTCCGGCGCTCCCTCGTCTGCCAGTTTCAGGAGGACTCCCCAGGCACCCGGCCAGCGAGAGCCTTCCACACACCTCTGCAAAGTCTCTGCTTCCAGATGAAGGAGACGCTGCAGGAACTGGAACCACTGCAGCTCGAGAGAAACCCATGGTCCCAGCTGCCCCCAGACTCCACGTGGGCCCCCCACCAGCCCAGCCACGGGGACATGGGGCTGGTTCCCCCCAGACCCCCATGTGGACCCCCACACCAGCCTGGTCTCAGGGACATGGGGCTGGTCCCCCCAGACCCCCATGTGGACCCCCACACCAGCCTGGCCATGGGGCCATGGGGCTGGTCCCCCCAGACCCCCATGTGGACCCCCACACCAGCCTGGCCTCGGGGACATGGGGCTGGTCCCCCCAGACCCCCATGTGGACCCCCACACCAGCCTGGCCTCGGGGACATGGGGCTGGTCCCCCCAGACCCCCATGTGGACCCCCACACCAGCCTGGCCACTGGGACATGGGGCTGGTCCCCCCAGACCCCCATGTGGACCCCCACACCAGCCTGGCCATGGGGACATGGGGCTGGTGCCCCCCCCGACCCCCACGTGGATCCCCACACCAGCCTGGCCACTGGGACATGGGGCTGGTCCCCCCAGACCCCCACGTGGACCCCCACACCAGCCTGGCCACTGGGAGATGGGGCTGGTCCCCCCAGACCCCCATATGGACCCCCACACCATCCTGGCCTCGGGGACATGGGGCTGGTTCCCCCAGACCCCCACGTGGACCCCTACACCAGCCTGGCCTCGGGGACATGGGGCTGGTTCCCTCAGACCCCCACGTGGACCCCTACACCAGCCTAGCCACAGGGAGATGGGGCTGGTCCCCCCAGACCCCCATATGGACCCCCACACCATCCTGGCCTCGGGGACATGGGGCTGGTTCCCCCAGACCCCCACGTGGACCCCCACACCATCCTGGCCTCGGGGACATGGGGCTGGTTCCCCCAGACCCCCACGTGGACCCCTACACCAGCCTAGCCACAGGGAGATGGGGCTGGTCCCCCCGGCCCACGGCTCCTCATCCGAGCAGACAACATGCACCAAGGAAGGAAGGGTTTCCCCGACGTCCCACACAGACTTGGAAGATGTGTGATGGGAGACCCACACTAACTGTGCGTGGACAGACATCCCCACAGGCGAAGGGAATCCCACGCGCACATTCCAGGACATTCTAACGCGCGTATTAGAATTCACTCAACGCTCACACACGCCACCGGCCTTCAGCAGGGGCCCAGGAAGCGGACTGGAAATTTCCCTGCCTCAATGGTGCTCAACCTAGAGGAACGTCCAGGTTCCTGGGGTACAATTAAGACAGCTTCTAAACGCTTCTCCCTAGATCGTGGGCCTTCCTAGAGTTTCAAATGTTAAGAAAAAGGAGACACCCAAGCCAAGCGTTTTGGAGGCAAGTTTCCCTCAAGGTAAGAACTGTTCTGTAGGAAAAGGTTCCACCTTGGGGCTTTGGGGTGCTCTGACTTTCTATGTGATTTAAGAATTGTCTTCCGTGACAGCTGCTTTATTTAGGGGGGAGCTACAGGAATCTGAAATTCCAGACTGAGCAGAGGAGGAGAGAGAGGAGTAACTGGAAAACAGCAATTCGACAGCATTGACAGGTGACCAGGGTGTCACCAAGGTGACACTGTGACAAACGAAGAGAGGTGAGAAAGCAGTGCAGACCCTGCTGTGCGCTGAGACGTGCTCGTCCCTGGGGACACAGTGCAGTCAGAGCCGGAACCACTGAGCGCGCTCTGAGCTCCCGGGAAGCTCGCTGTGTGTGAGCACGGCCCCTGTGCCTGGTCACCTCCCAGCCAGCACGGCACGATTATCCACGTGTTTCTGGTCCACACGCCTGGCTTCTCTGATCTTCCTCCTTCCACGGAGAAGCCGCCGGGCTGATCTCAAAGCCGGGCCCTTGTGCGGGGTGGACATCCCACCAAGGCCAGAATAATCTTCTTGGGAGCATCACGCAACTGACGTTCGGTGGCACTTGTTCAAGTTCCTCCTCCTGGACGGAGTCACCTACTCCACCAGCCAGTCTCCCCTCCCTGTTCAGCTGCGCCCCCAGCAGCCGTGCTCTGGTTCCTCCGACAGCATCCTTCTCTGCCAGCATGACCGCTACCAACGCCACCTCCCCGTCAGCCCCGCCCGGCGCCCAAGACCAGGGAACCACGGTTACTCCCACCCCTAACGCCTGGTCCGCGGCACGGACCCCGTGAACGCCTGCTGAACAACAGTCTCAAGGGTTGCAGGTTAGAGGACCCCCCCAGAAGAACCCCCGAGCTGCCGCTGCCCCGGGGGGGGTGGGAGCCCCAGCGCCCTGGGGCAGGCGCAGCTCCGTCTCCACCCGAGCTGAGCTGCGGCTGGGAACGCGGCGTCGGTCCCGCCCGGGCCTGTCAGGGCCTGGAGCCGCCGAGCCGGAATCCGCACTAACAGGAGCAGGGGGGCTTCCCTGCACCTTGATGTGAGGGGCCCTCAGCCAGCAGCGCAGGTCTGGCTGTTGTAGACACAACATTACTGCTGAGCAGTTTGCAGCAACCTTTTTAAAAGTATTAAAACAAATATATACAACAGTGTGCATTCTTGAGGAACTTACTTCCTTCTTGAAGCGAACCCTTCAGCGGGGGTGTCATAGATTACGAGCATATCTGAGCAGAGGGGCTGAGGTGGGTGGAGCTTCATCTCTGTCACGTCAGCATCCTTCAGCACCATTTCCTGGAACCGCCTGCCTGCCGCGTGCGTTGAGCTCAGCCCACAGTTCCACCTGCTCGTTTCTCCTGTGTGGATTTCTGCCCGCTCCGACCTGACAGAGCCTCTCCCCAGCCGGAGTCAGCAGCCCAGAGACAAAACAGGACCGGGCTCAGCCTCCGGGGTCCTCAGGGCGCGCGCTCGAGTCTCACCCAGCGACCGCGCCGCTCGCCTACGGCTCTTTGTAACAGACACAGAATTACGTAATGCAATGGTTATATTATGTAACAGGCAACACTTCACTTGTCCCTCAGTCTATGAAATACAGAACCAGGAGCTGCAAAGAGGAGAACCTCTCGATCGTTATTCCGGCTTGAACAGCCCCTGCTCCGTCCAGGACGCCGCCTGCCTTCTGCCGACTCGCCTTCTGGCCGTATCAGCAGGCGGCTGCCCACCTCGTCCCCGGGTGGGGGCCCGGCGCGTCTCCCCGCGGCGGCCGAGGCCGTGGCCAGCCATGCGGTGCCGACGTCGCGCCCGCCCACGCCCGCCCGCCTCCTTCCGTAGGGCTCGCTCGGAGCCCGGCGCCAGGAGCCGCCGCCCCGGGGCCGGGGAACCACAGGCGGACGAGGACGCTGACGGGCAGTGGAGGGAAACCAGCAAAGGCCGGCAGGCGAGCCGGCGCACCCTTCACGTGTGAGGAACATGCCTTGCCTTGTGTCGAGGCTGTCGGGCACACGGAGGGCTAAGGCGAGAGGCCGGAGGCAGGGAGGGAGCCTCAGCGTTGCTGCTCAACGCCTGTGCCGTCTCTGGCGCGTTGCTCACGGAAGCGGCCTCGCTGACGACGCGGCAGAGTGAGGAAGGCATCAAGGTCTCCCTGCTTGTGGCCCGCGAGTCTCAGGGCTTTAGGGGTCAGAGGGCGCTTCTCTGGAGGCAGTGAAAACCTCACAAAGACCCCAACAGTGCAGCTTTCAGTTCAATAAAATACACATTTATCGACTGCTGACGGTCACGAGGCACAGCATCAGATCAAACGCTGGATCAAGGAAAAGCAAAGCCACTATGCCGTAACAGTAGTTGGACAACGAACATGCCCGGAAGTCAGGCCCACGTGACCCGGAGAGCTACATTTCACAAAGAGCTAAAAGGGTCGGGAAAATGGGAGAAATCGTGAAGAACAAGGGAAACCAGAACTGGGGAAGTAATCAGAAGCAACAGAATTTGAGAAAAGTACGTGAACAGAACTCAGGGAAGAGACAGAAGTAAAAAACAAAGTAATTTCAGAAACCAAGGCCAACCCAGAGGGAACAGGACTGGATAAACACAGTGAATCATCCCTTAAGAGAAACAGCAGATGGAAAACAGAAAAATGTTTTAAATTAAAAAGCGTGAATACTTCAATTTATATGAAATTCCACGGCAGACAAAGTGCTCCGACGTGGACGCAGAGCACTGCCTGGATCAGCGCAGAGGACCATTTTGTGCGGAGGGAGATGCAGTCCCCGCGTCCCAGGAAGGCAGAGGGGACTCGGACGCACGCGCTCGCTACCAGACCTCAGCACCAGAGTGTGCGTTTCCCCGTGTGCGTGTCAAGTTCTGGGAATATTTTGAAAGAAAGTGATAAATGCAGAATAAAGGCAAAGACAACCCACCAAGCACATAAAAGGAAGCTGCGGAGAAGAGAGACAGTGGACAAGGCCCAACACGGCAACTAGGACTTGAGAAAACGATCCTGCAGTTAACGCTGAAAGGCTCAGCCGGCGCCCGGAGAGCGGCCGGAGGAAGCCCCGCCCCGGTTAAGTCATAGCACTTCTACTAAGGGGTGAAGGGAAACAAGCAAGGACACCTTCGGTTACTCAGCAGAAAAGCCTGGGACCCTCAAAGGGGTCAGGAGATCAGACTGTCATCGGACTTGTCCACGAAAGGCTGCGGAGCAGAAGCCGGTGGAGGAGCCCCCGGAAGACTCGAGGCAGGAAAGCGAGTCAGAGACGTCACAGCGACTCAGACTGACCTGAGCTGAAGGCCCGCGGGCCGCAGACGCGGTCGGCCCACGGCGCCTCCTGCGGAATCAGCAGCGAACCTGGCCACGCAGCGACCAGAGGGGCGGGCGGGCGGCGCCAGGCGGGTGTTGGCGGCTGCGAGCCCTGTGGGAACAAAGACACGGACTGGACGCCGTCGGGCGGGAACCGCGTCACCCCGGAGAGGCCTTCCTGCCGAACACACACCACACGACACAGCACAGCACAGCCTTACTTTCTTCTTGTCTCCACATCTAACTACCAGTTACAGGACATTCAGACGACAGAGGAACATGTCAAATGTTCAAACACGTGGGTGTACGAAGCCAGCAAAGGCCGGAACGGGGACGCCCCTACGGGAAAAATGACCCCAGAATCGCAAGGATCACGGGACGGGGGTCTACGGATTTAACAGACTTGGGCAGCTGAGCCACGAACTGCATATATCAATCTTGTTTCGGTCTAATTCCAACAGATGAGCTGAGATTTTTTAACTGTATGTGTGTGTGTGCACAGGGATATACGTGCACTCACACGCACACGTGCACACACACGTGTCTCCCTACATTTCTGCATATTTCTGTTTTTTATACACTGCGCACATGTACAGTTACACACCGAGACCAGGGAGCAATGAGGACGCTGCCTAGACAGCAGACACAGAGATGTTATGTAATTTTTTTTAGGCGTTGCTAATTTTTGGAAGGTTATAATGAGGATTAAAAAAGAGCTACCTACTTTCAGAGACTCATATCAAAGCATTTACACGGTGTTTACAGGTGAAACAGCTGACTGAACGTCTGGGATTTGTTTAAAGATCGCCTGTAGAGGGAGGAGGCGGGCTCCAGAGAGAACGAGGTTGGCCGTGAGTCGATAGTCAGCGAGGCTGGCTGATGGGCACCTGGGGTCTGCTATCCAGTTCTCTCTACTTCCATGTATGTCGGAAATCTTCTATAATAAAGGGTTTTAAAAGCCAGCAGGTGACGATGTGTCAGAGCCATGTTCCAGGCAGAGGGAACGGCGTGGAACGGAGGCCCAGAGGCAGGACGGGCACGGGCGGTGTTGGGGAGACCCTGGCAGAGGGGCCGGGGGCCAGGAGAAGGGCGGCGCTTCTCTGGAGGGTCCTGGGTGCCACTGCACACATCAGACACCTACTGTCATGGACTCTGGGCCACCTGCTCCAACGACGCTGTGTGTGTTGTTGAAGTATGGCTCCCAGGGGCCGTGATGTCACAGAGGCAGCCGGGCAGCCGGGCTGGGGACAGTGTGGGTGACGGGCCTGGGAGGGAGCCCCGGGCACACTGGTGACATGGCCGGGGTGCAGTTGGGAACCCTCCAAGCTCAGCTGCTTTGACGCAGCCAGAGGGGCCGATGTCTGTAGGACCCTCAGGGCGGCACAACCTGGGAGAGCACAGATCACGACGTCGTCTCTCTGACAACAGGTGGTACAGAGGTGCTCTGAGTAGCCAGGTCCATGGCTGGAGTTTCCACAACTGTGAGCATTTCGCGTATGGCCCAGAACAGAGTGGCTGCAAGCAGAGGGGGGTCTCCCCCACATCAGCTAGACCAGAGAAACCCCATGGTCAGACGGGCCATGCAACGTGCGGACGGAGGGGGCCCTGAGCCTGCCTCCTCGCTGAGCGGGGAGCTGCGACCCCAACGCGGCTGGTGCCTCAGAGTCAGGCGGCCCGGGCTGCAGCCTCCACCTCTGCCTTCCCCGTCGGAGGCAGATCTGAGCAGGGCTGCGCTCCGTCGGCATCTGTCCCACGAGGAACACCGCTGTTAAGGAATCTGAGCGTCCCCTGTTTTTTTGGCTTAAACATCAATGCCTTTATTATTGCAAAATGCAGAGTAACATGAGGCATGCAGCTGGTGGCCTGGAACCCCGTGTCACGATGACGGCAGAATTATACCCAGACCTGTCCGCGTAGAAACCGGGACGGTACCTTCCACGCTGCATTTCTCTCAAGCTCACTTCTAATGTTTAACAGATGCTTTGCTCTGAGGAAATAACTAGGAAGAAAAATCAAAAGACAGTTTTGGAAACCAGAGTGGTAAGTGTCATCCTTTCCAAACGGAGGCTGAGCAATGAAGGAAAGACAAACGAAGAACTCGAACCTCCTCCTGTTGTCCCTTTCTCTGAGCCTGCGAGCAGTTTTGGATTTTTAAAAAAAATCTATCTCTTCCGGCCCCCCTCCTGCCCCCCCATCCCCTCCTCCCACAGGGAGCCGTGAAGGTCAGTGACAGGGAGGGCTGGGCGCGAGCTCACAAACAGGACCTGAGGTCTGTGCCTGATGAGATCCTCATGTGCCAAAGATTTGGGGCGGTGACTGTCACTTAACACATGCAATGCCTTCAGAGCAGCACCTCCGAGTTGAAAGAGAATAGAACCGACCATCCAGGCAGCTGATGCGCCCGGGATGCCTGGCGGCCGGGCCCTTGCAGCCTCCTCTCGCGCAGCTCAGTCCGCAAAGCGTTAGGACGCCAGGTGCTGGGCTTCCCTTCCGACTCTGTCAGAAGCCTGTGTAAACAGCAGTACTTCCTGCCAAGCAGATAATAGACATGTCCCCACCAGGGCCCAAGAGCAGCCTGCAAATCCTCATTAAAACAATTAAAATTTGCCTTCAGCACACACGGAAAAGCCTGTGATTTGGCAGTGGAGACAGTTACCAAAGCATTCAGAACCGGATCGGTCTTTAACATTTAGATGCCACATCACAACCGCAAAATGCTGCCTCACCACCTCGTCACTTTTGGTCGCCTGGGACTCCTGCTCACACAGCCAGCCCAAGCCCCTTCTGGGAGCAGGGCTTCACCACAACACGTCGGGAGAGGGCGGGAATCCTGAGGCTGATTTGTTCAATGAGTGTTGGCGGAGATGCTGGGACACTGGGAGTGAGAAGACCAAAGGCCACTGCTGTCTGTGAAACTTGTGCCAACTTCCTTCAGCTTTGTGAGTCTCCATCTCAGTTTTAAGGAAGATGTGGGAAGAGCCTCCTTCACCAATAGCTCCTCTGTGTCCACCTTCACTACCACCATCTTCACCACCACAGTCACCACCACCACCACCATGACCACCACCATGACCACCACCACCATCTTCACCACCACTGTCACCATGACCACCATCACCACCACCATCACTACCATCACCACCACCACCATGACCACCATCACCACCACCACCGCCATCACCACCATCACCATCTCTAACACCACCATCACCATCTCTAACACCACCATCACCACCATTGCCAGGAATTGGCAAACTACAGGCCACAGGATAAATCCCGCCCAGTGCCTGCATTTGTACAGCCCACAAGCTAAGAAAGACTTTTACATTTTTAAATGACTGAAGACAAGAAGTATATTCCATGATACATGAAAAGTAAGGAATTCCAAAATCCATAAATACAGTTTTGTTGAACCACACTCCGTGCCCTCGTTCATTCACACGTGCCCACGGCTATTGGGCATGAGAAGGGCAGAGTAGTCGAGCACCTGTGACAGAGGCCAGATGGTCTAAAACCCTAAAATATTTGTTCTCGGGCTCTTATTGAAAAAGCTGACCGATTCCTGGCCATCACCCCTCCCACAGCACCACCACCACCACCACCACCGCTGCCACCACCGCCATGAACACCACCAGCACCCTCAGTGCAAGTGACGCCGCCTCCACCCTGACCGTCAACAGCAGCGACAGCCACCCCAGCCCACTCCATGGTTTGGGGACATGGAGCTGCCCACGGGTCAAAGAATTGTGAGAAGACTGTGAATGAGAGCACAGATTCAGCAGGAAGTCTTCCCCCTTCCAGTGAGCGGGAGGGACAGGAGTCTTGCAAGCAAGCATCCTTGTGGCCAATATCGTGGGGGAACCTGCTGCCCTGGGCGGGTGCTGGGGCACCTTCATCTCTGAGACTGTCCAGCCACAAGCCTGCACTCACGCCCCGAGGGCTCCCGCTCCCTGAGCCTGGAGAATCACAGCTGAATACTTGGTTCGGGGGTGGGTTCTTGGGGCGGTGAACCCTCCGCCCTGACTGGCAGAAGCAAATGCAGATCCCTTCTGGGAGGACATGCTAAGACGGGTCTCAGAGACTCCACGGTCTGGGACACATGATCCACGTGGCACAAGAAGCCGGAGTCTGGGATTAAGCCCTTGAGGAGATGAGCTGCCTTCAGCAAGTGGGCAAGCTCCCCACGGCTGGGACCCACATGCTGCACTCGACCGACAGACACGACATTCAGGGAGACCGTAAAAGCAGCTGGAGGGGCAGGGCAGATAGTTTGCTCAGCAACCAACATTGGAGGACGAAGGCTGCCCGGCCGCCGGGCAGCAGGAAGACAACGGAGGCGTGTTGAATGATTCAGCTTTAGACTTAGGTCAACTGTGCCTGCGTAGATTTCAAGGATAACGACCAAACAGAACACGCGTTTCAAACCAGGAGAGAGAAAAATGCGTATGCCTGCAAAGAGAAGGCAGGGCAAACAAACACAAAAGACCGAGACCAGCAGTGAAAGCCGTCGGTGCTCGCAGCGGCGCTGATTCGTGAGGAGTGCAGCGAACGCGAGCCTTCCCTCTGGATTTGAAGGAGTATCCGGACGTATGCTGTTTACCGGAGACACACGGAAGCACTGAAAGCAAAGGGATGGGAAGACGCACAAGGAGAGTCCTGGGCAGAAAATGACCCGGAGGAGCTTAATGAGTCTAAACGAAGCAGACGCCAGGCGGCGGCGATGCCAGTGCCCAGCACGGCCCGGGCAGAGCCTCCCGCCTGGCCCCGCGCACGCCCCGGGCACACAGCAGCTCGCGCCACCGCTTCCCGGGCAGGATCGACAGGCTCACGGGGATAATGCGGCCTCTTTGTCAAAAACACAACAGTTTTGACCAACAAGCGTGCGTAAGGGCTGCGCCCAAAACCAGAGGAGACTCTTCCCGGCCCAGGTGTTCTTTCCTTTCCTGTTTCTCCTCACCTTCCCTCCCTCCCTCCTTTCCAGAAGTGGATCAAGGACCAAGCCAGGAAGTGCCACCACATCGCACACAGGTAGTACCTTGAAGACCATGTTCTGTAACCACAACACGGTTGATGTAGAAGTCAATACGCTTCATAAAACCACTCTTCTTTGGAAGTGAAGAAAAAAGAGAAACACTTTAACAACCAATGGATCGAAGAAGAATCATAACAAAATACACAACTATTGAGAACTGAATTGTGCCGGAAAAGCCACAGATGAAGACCAACTACTTATCAAAGTCTGGCAGTGCCGGCGAAGGGAGACCCGGCAGGAAGCGAGCCTTAAACGCGTCACTTAGGACGATAAAGGCTAAACAGGATGCGTCAACCCCCAAGTCAACAAAGTCGTAACAACAGAGGGAAAGGTAGCGACAGAGAAGGGGTCAGAGACAGTGGACTAGGGACCGGAGGCACAGCGCAGAGAACGACCCACCAAGGTGGTTCTCCGCAACCTGCCCGCTGGTGGCCCCGAGGAGGGCAGGGCACCCGGGACCCTCCAGGCTCCGGACTCCGGACGGACCGCTTGGCATGCTGATGATCTTCCCTCTCTCGAAGACGGCATTAAACTATTGCTAAACGAATGTTACGGGTCTTCCTGGAGAGACAGCTGTAGCCAACACTTAACAAAACACAGGTGGAGGGAGGAGGGGTGCGGCCGAGGGCACGGGGGCACGTGGGCTGACAGCAGGCTTCCCACTAGGACAGCACAGGCCAGAAAGACAGCGGGGGTAAAGCCTTCAAAGCTGGGAGGAAAACTGTACGTTGCGCACCCGAGCAGGCAAGCGTTCAGGTGTGAGCCCAGAAAAAAGGGAGACAGAATGACGGCGATCAGTCCTCTAGCACTCAGAGAATTCAGCTCACACGTGCCCTCTGAATAAGGAGCTCGTACACTGACTCCAGAAAAAAAGGACAGCGGAAAACTAAGGAAGCGGGTAAACAGGGATAAAAGAAACAGTGAATAACTCCAGAAATGGGTGAAAAGAAGCCCCAGCTGTCCTGCCCAGGCTGCCCAGCCCCCACCCGCCATCTGGGCTCCACGGAGGCCGCCTCCGAGAGCGGGAAAGAGAGCAAACGCGACACTGCGACCCCCGCGACGCTGGGAGAAGGCACACGTTCGCCCTCGAGGTCCAGACAAGGTCATTTAGCGACTCCAGAAGGAAACCGGAAAAGCTACCAGAACTCCGTCGTGTACACACACGAAAACCAAAGGCCCCGTTCTCCTGGGGAGCCACGGACGTCAAAAGACAGAGCCCATCTGACCGAGACACTGAGAATGCTTCTCGGGCACCGCGGGTCGGACACTGGCAGCCGGTCAGGAGGAGACAGTGTTTCACCCAACGTGGGTTTACAGAATCAGGGCGACAGCGTTTGATAATTGAGCAGCTGGAATCTACGTAACGAGAAACAGATTTTAAAGGTCACCAGGTCTCCGTCATCATCATCACCATCGTCTTGGCCACGAAACGCTGGGCATTCCCTGCACGTCAGGCATGGAGCTAAAACCCTGATGAGGTTTGTTCCGTTTAATTTTCACAACGACCCCGAGGCAGGTTCTCCCATTATCCTTATTCCATCAACGCGGAAACTGAGGACTAAGAGGCTGAGTGACTGGCTCCGTGTCTCACCTGGGAGCAAGCCAGGCCCGGCCTGGGCGCCTGACTTCAGGGTCTGGCACAGGTGCTGAGCTGGACTCACGCGCTCCAGGAAAGGCAAGGACACCGTCAACCCCGCCGGGAAGGCACAGGGACGAGGGAGGGAGGGGCAGATGTGCCGCCCGCCGCCTCCTCCTGCAGGAGGAAGACGTGTCCAGGCGCAGCGACAAGAGTGACCGACGAGAGCCGAAGCCTACACCCCCGGACGGCTGCGCGGGGGCAGGAGACGGGACCTGGTGCCCTGAATTCGGGCCCCAGGTAAGCCACAGCCCACCCTCCCGAAGCACGGAGGCCACTGCGCAGAGCCAGAAGTGGGCGTCAAGGGGCGGCGGGGCGGCGGGAGGGGCGGGTGGGCGCGCGCTGCCTCGGGGGCAGGCTGGGGGCGCGGATGCGGTGCTAGGCCCCGAGCTGAGGGCGTGGGAATTCTCACTGCTATTTTCGTCCACTACTTTGTATTTTGTTATCCTAGCAAAAGTAACCATTGTTTCAGAGAAATCAGAGCCCCTGTGTACTGCTGGTGCGCATGTCAAAGGGTGCAGCTACCACAGAAAACAGCAAGGTGGTTCCTCAGAAATGAAACCGAGCTACGCACGACCCAGCACTCCCACTTCCGGGTAATTATCTGGAAGAGCTGAAAGCAGGGCCTCGGGGAGGCGTGTGCACACCGTGCTCACAGCAGCAGTTTTCACCTGGAAGCAGCCCAGGTGTCCATCAGCAGATGCCCGGATAAACCAAGTGTGATCTGGACACCGTGGAACATTACTCAGCCTTAAAAAGGAAGGGAATTCTGCACCTGCGCCCACATGGGCGAAAGCTGGAAGCTGAGCGAGAGCAGCCAGGCACCAAAGGACAAACACCGTCTGGTTCCACTTCCACGAAGTACCTGGCTGTCGAATGCACAGAGACAGAAGGCAGGGTGGCGGCTAGCGGGGTCTGGGAGGGGCGGGGACTCACTGCTCCGTGGGTGTAAGTTTCAACTTGGGAGGCTGGGAAGGCTCTGGAGACGGGTGGGGTGATGTCACTCAGCACTGTCCATGTGCTTGAAGTGACTGAGCCGCACTTTAAAATCGGTTAAAATGGTGAATCTTACATAAGGTGTGTTTTACCGCAATAAAAAATGACTTCCTTCAAAAAAGGAAGCCAGGACTTTGGTGTCCAAGTCAGTAAGATGTGGTACATTGGAGTTATTTGAGTGGAATATAAGTTCGTTCTTTTACCACTTTGCAGAAAATACAAGAACCTCAGGATGTGCTGCTTCTGATCAGCCTCCCGATTGAGTACCATTGTTGTCCTTGCTTAAAGTCACATATGCACATACACACATGCACAAAATACTGCTTCAGAACTCGGCTGGAGCTGGACGGAGCGCCAGGCAGGTAAGCTTCTGCAAGAGCTTTGGAAGGATGGAGCTTTCTTTCAGAACAAGGCGTCTCTCTTGACAAAAACATTTTGCTGAAAGGTTGGTTACGTCCTAGGAAGTGAGAAAAGGGATCACCAGGTGATCCAGTGTTTCCACCAGGACAGCAGAATTCCTGCTGGAAAACTGGTTTCTGCACAACACCTACTGCAACTGCAAAAATGCCTTCAGGCTTTGCCTCTGAGCAACGGCCTCGCTCACCACCGGCCCCGCCAGCCCTGCCTGGCTCCCCGCCTCCCGGACACAGACACTGCTTCAGCCTCACGCCATCGCCGTCCCTCCCCTGATGGCTCCAGGGAATCCGGAGCACAGGCCCCAGTCCTCATGCCCCCCGCCCTGCAGATGCCCCATGGTCCATGCAGCCCACGGGACTGGGAGCCTCCTCTGTTCCTAGCTGGGGGGCTCCAACAGAGCGGGCCCCAAAGTTAGAAGAAGTAGGCACCGGGCAAGGCTGGATCACCGACACCAGCACAGGAGGAGGGTAGTACCACCGGTGATAAATGGGAGATTGAGCCCAGAGCACGTGGGGAACTGGAGCTCCAGATTTATTCTAAAATCACAGCTAACTGAGATTGTGTGTGTGCGCACGTGTGCGCTTGTGTGCGCCTTTGCTGAGTCCCTGGAAGCCCTCTTGGGTGAAGCAGAGCACACCTGTAGCCCATCGGGCCGTAAACTCCGAGTGACTGGTGTCTGCACCAGCGGTTTCTGCAAAAATCCCAGGGACACCATCCAGTGAACTGACGCTCACCCCAGAGAGAGTTGCACCTCGAGCCTGCGGAATCCTTCACACACTTTATTTATAGTCTCTCTACACTGTGTTACTTTCTCAAATCACTGTGAACGCATTCGGCCGCGGGGCTTGGCATCTGGGTAACCGTGTTTTTATTTCTCACGGGCCTGGCAGCAATGCTCTTTATTTAATCTCAGGCTCCTTACTTCTGTCCCTATTTATTTCCTTTTTCCCTCAATTCTGTTTTTCCCAAGTGGGCCTGTGGGGAAGGTGAGCCTGGGAGCCAGAAAAATCATGTCTTTATTTTTTTTTTTATCACTTTTGAAGAGCTGCATTTTGCTCCCAATTCCTAGTCTTGTTGGAAAATTTGAGTGCGCGTTTGTTTTCTGCTTTTATTTTATTTTTCACTGAAGTCCAGTCAGTTACAATGTGTCAATTTCTGGTGTGCAGCACAGTGTCCCAGTCACGCATGTACATGCATACATTCATTTTCACTAAAGGTTATTACAAGGTATTGAACATGATTCCCTGTGCTATAGAGAAGAAACCTTTTTTTAAAATCTGTTTTTATATATAGTGGCTTACATTTGTAAATCTCAAGCTCCCTAATTTATCCCTTCCCACTCCCTTTCCCTGGTAATCATAAGATTGTTTACTGTGTCTGTGAGTCTGTTTCTGTTTTGTAGATGAGTTCATTAGTGTCCTGTTTTTTTTCTTTCCTTTTTTTTTTTAGATCCCACATATAAGTAATATCATGTAGTATTTTTCTTTCTCTGTCTGACTTACTTCACTTAGAATGATGATCTCCAGGTCCATCCATGTTGCTGCAAATGGCATTATTGTATTACTTTTTTATGGCTGAATAGTATTCCATTGTGTAAATATATCACATCTTCTTTATCCAGTCATCTGTTGATGGACATTTAAGCTGTTTCCATGTCTTGGCTATTGTAAATAGTGCTGCTATGAACATTGGGGTGCACAAGTCTTTTGAGTTCGAGTTCCCTCCAGATACATGCCCAGGAATAGGATTGCTGGGTCATACGGTAAGTCTATTCCTAGTCTTTTGAGGAATCTCCATACTGTTTTCCACAGTGGCTGCACCAAACTGCATTCCCACCAGCAGTGCAGGAGGGTTCCCCTTTCTCCACAGCCTCTCCAGCATTTGTCATTTGTGGATTTTTGAATGGTGGCCATTCTGACTGGTGTGAGGTGATACCTCATTGTAGTTTTGATTTGCATTTCTCTGATAATTAGTGATACTGATGTTTTTGGCTTTTATTTTAAATTACGATCTTTAACTTTGAGACTTCCTCCCTAATTGTGTTGGTTCTGTTTTTTGTTTGCTTATTTTTAACAGGTATTGTCAGTCTTTTTAAAATCTCATCGACCTGTTTCTTTCTTGGGGCTTTGAGTGATTTGACAGTTACAATATTATCTCCTTATTTTTAACTCCCCGTTTCCCCACTGTTACCACTGTGTGGTCATCTCTCTGCATCTTTCCCACCTCCCTTGTCCGTGTTTTAGCCTCTCCTCTTCTCAGGCAGTTTTTTCCTTTTTTACTGGACTTTGCTTTTAAGCCCAGACGTGCCTCAGGGAGACCCAGACCCTCCACTCCAGTTACCCCTGAGCAGCCCCTTGGGCGGGGCTCTTACGAGGGACCACGGCCCCCGACCTTCCTGCTTAGCGAGTCCTGGATTTGTGGGAACAGTGCACTTCCTGCCCACCCCCTGCCCTTCTTAGTGATGAGACCCTTGCATGGGTCCACAAGTTCTGGGCAAACTGTCCACAGTGTGTCCTGGACCAGGAGACAGACGGCCTGGTCGGACAGCAGAGGAGGCCGGTCCGGGTGCAAGTGCCCAGCTCACACTTGCTGGGGGCGCACTTTCTTTTCTCCAGCAGGGACGTCCTCAGAAGCAACCAGGGGAGCCTGCGGCCTCGCCGACACTGCCCTGTGTGCTGTGCTGGTGCAGGGAGGGGCTTCTTCCCAGCCCCGCGGCCCCTCCCTGGGCTCCCGAGCTCACAGCCCTCTGACTGTGGCCAGGTCTGGGTTCCTGGAAGTGCAGAGGGACAGGCTCGAACTGGATCCACACAAAGGAGGGGCCTTAGGAGTGAGCCCCCAGCAGCAGCATCTCCCGGAAAAGCCCAGACTCTCGCCGATTCTCATTGGCTTCTCCCTCAGGAGAACCCAGGAACAGCTCCTGATCCTGCTGCGACAGACACTGACCACCGGCCTGTACGCCCGCGATGCCCATCCTGCAGCAGGCGCCGCAGAAGGTGTGGTCTGGCCCGCGTGCCTGCCGGCTGGGGGAAGGGTCAGCGGCCCAGGAGCGACCTCGGCACCATGGACCCCGGTGGTGCCGGGACCACCCTCGGGCTGGACCGGTCGCCCGTGCGCTGACTCTTGCTAAGGAGCCACTGATTGTCACCACCCTTCCCCTTGCCTGCACCCTATCCTCCCTGAGTCATTTCCCAAGAAAGCCACCTGCACCCAAACCCTCCAGCCAGACCCTCCTTGTTCTCATGTCCCCCCTGGACTGGACGAGGACCCAGGCTGCAGCTACCTGCCTGTCGCCTCGCTTCTCTCCTTGTCTGGCCAACTGACCAGCTGATCAGGGGTGGCCCGCCAGCCGCGGCAACCACACCAACTTGCAGGGCGGGTCCAGGGGGCACCACTGCCCTGGAAGTGAGGCCACGGGCCAGTCCAGGTCAGGACCTTTCCTGGTTACAGGCCTTCCAGAGACTTGAATTTTGGAAAGTTTAAGTTTGAGATTTTATTCGTCCAGCTTTCAGGGGAACAACGTGACGCTACACCAGGATGCTGGAGGCATCAGGGAGGGCTGCTGCTACGCTCCGCCGCCGGGGGCCTTCTTCCCCCAAACCTGGATTGGTTTCCTGACAGCAGGCCCAGGCCCTCCCATACCCCGGCCCCCTCATCCCAGGCCTCCCCACCCTTTGCCAGGTCACCCTCCTCCATCCAGCCCTGGGTGCTGGGTTTAATCCTTCCTCCCGCATAACGTCCCTGTTCCCCGGGTGCCAACTGCCACCCACGTGCCACAGACAACAGACCCGCACCAGGACCTCTCAAAGCATCAGACTCAACGCACGCCAGGCCCCCTGCTGGCTCCTCTCCCTGCCTGTGTCTGTCAACGCCCACCCCCTGGCCACCTGTCCAAGTCCCAGACCTGGGAGCCTGTTTTACCCCCTCCTCCTTCTCATCGTGGAAATCGAGTCACTGAAAATCCTGATTCCCAGCTGGGACCCAGGCCGTCTCACCGTCTCCAGGCTCCTCCCACACCTGTTCCCGGCCGGGGCAGTGGCCACAGGGGTCTTCCAGAAACACTATGATCTGGTGACACTCGGGTAAATCCCACCAGGGACACCGGTCCTGGGTGCCGACCAAGGCCCAGGAGGCCCAGCAAACACCAGCCCCGTCTAGTTCTGCACCTCAGCTCCGACCCCCAACTTTTTGTGCTCCAGCCCCGCTGACCTGTTTTTACTTCCCTGAAGTTAAAGCTACTCTTTATGAACTACAGATTTCAACTCTGGGTCCTGACCCACTCTGAAGAAGGCGGCAAACTTAAGAATGTCTATGCTTCACAATCGAAAAGATACAACCCCAAGACCGGCCCCCAAATGGCCTCGCAGCCACAGACGGGGGCCCAGGCGCAGGGCAGGGCCGGTCAGCCCATGGGCGGCGCGCGTTTCTGCACTCTGTCTCAGCCCCCACCACTCCCTGTTTTCCTTCCATGGGCTTCCTTGAACATTTTTGTTATTTACATGGTCCCATTTACACAGCATCTTTCTCTGAGCCTCGGAGTAAAGACGCTGCGGCCTGCATTGCTCTGGAACAGGCCACTCCAGACCCACCCGCCAAGCACGCCTGTGGCACGAGCTGCTCCGGCTGGAGCCCAGGGGGCGTCTTTGTCAGGAGCAGACCTGAAGGAAGGAGAGTCTTCAACCCACTCATCCAGCAACACAGACCGAGCGCCTGCGCGGGGCCGGGCGCTGTCCTTGGTGCTGGGAGGCAGCGGTGAGTCTCACAGGTGAGCCGTGCAGGTGGGGCCGTGGGAAGGCTGGGGCCGGGCACGGGGACCGGGAGCGGTGGGGAGGCCCCCGTGAGGACTCTGCGTCTCATCTCAGGAGCAGAGATGGGCGAGCGTCTCAGGAGCCCTGGCTATTTTTACCGCGTGGACGCGGTGAGTCACGGTGCTGACTGTGTTTCCCTCCTGCGCGCCTGCTGTGAGCACGGCTGGTTCTGGACGCCAGGATATGGATCTGGGGCACTGGCCTCTCTCCTGGTTCTGGCTCATTTTCCCCAGTGTTTCCCCTTCACCTTGCTGGTGCCACCTACGCAGTAGTTGGTTAATTAACCAGTCTTGTCAGCTGCGTCCTTCTCACGCCCTGGTGATCGATCCAGGCAGAACCATCTCATCAGTCCCCAGCTGCCAGCAGCCTTTGCTCCGGCGAGGGAAGCCAGCCTCCCTCCGAGGCCCACAGGAGGGAGCGGCTCAGAGGAGGGGGGCGGCGGTTCGCTCACCAGGTGCTGGAAGACCACAGAGCCGCTGGGACCCAGCCACAAATCTGGGGCAAAGCCTGTTCACACAGCGGGGATAAAGGACCCCCAAAACGTGGTGCACAGGTGTGACATACGTCACGCCATGACGTCCAAAAGAGCGCGGCACGGCCCTGTCAGAGTTAAGTCAATGTCCACTGAAGGTCTTAACTGGTCAGAGTTTAAGGTAGAATAAATGTAAATGCAGGTGCTTTCCAGACACCCTGGGAGCAGGTGTCCGATGACGCTCTGCGGTTCAGCTGCCGACACCCGTCTTACTTTGACTTGTCACCTTCAGTGGCTGAGGACAGCCCTGCAGGGCTCCACGCCTTCCTGACCAAAAGCCAAATGCCACTGCACTTGGGGAGGGGGGTTGGGTCTGGAAACGCGAGTTACGTGTTCTTACGAGATTCTGGGAGGGAGGCCCAGGGGACGACCTCTGTCTATGAAATCACTGAAGTGCCCTCGGAGGCCGACGGGTGGCGGTTCCAAAGTCACCTTCTTCCCCAGGTGGCTCCGCAGGGGAGGATGCCTTTGTGAGCACGCGTGCGTCTGTCTCCCTGAGACTCCCTCCCCTCGGTGCCCGGGAGATGACTCATCCTGGGAGTCGTGGCGCTCTGCGAGTCCCAGGGCGACCACACACACAGGCGAGGCCCCTTCCCAAGGGATGCTGCCCCCCAGTGACACGGTCGGCCCGCCTCGCTGGCCGGGGGTGGCGTTTGCCTCGGCACACCATCCCGGTGGGACCCCGGTTCAGCGTCCACAGTGACGCCCAAGTCTGCCAGGCAGGCCCCACGACGAGGACTAGAGTGGAGACAGTTCATCTGGGAGGCGGTTCTGGAAACACCGGGCAGGGAGAGCTGAGCAAGTGGCCGCAGAGAAGGGCCCAGGGAGTGTGAGCTGCAGGTGCTGGGCCCGGGAGCCTGCTCGCAGGGCTGCCCCACCCAAGGGGCCTCGTACACCGTGCCCTGCCCATCGCTGCTCCCCGGCTGCTCCCAGGCACTCGCACCCCGGCCCTCCTGCTGGGCCAGGGCCACAGGGGGAAGGTGCAGGTGTTTGCCAGGAGCAGCTCCGGGCTCGCAGAGGTAGCACATAGAGGCGAACCCACACGTGACACTCTCGGACGATGTGAGAGGACGGCTTCTTGGCCTCCACAGGGTACAGCTGGCAGCGAGATGGATGGACTCCACAGAGGCCGGGGGGCCAAGCACCTCACAGTCGGTAAGTCCCGGCCACTCTGTAAGGGGGGCATTGTCACCACCTTTGCCCTTTTCAGGAGAGGGGACTGAGGTCTGACGGCCAGACGGCTACTGAGTGCAAAGCTGGATTCTGAACGCAGCCAGTCTGGCCCCAGAGCCCTGTCTCCAGGCTCTGCTCCAAGAAGCTTCCCATTGGGAGAGCAGCTGGGCAGAGAGATGGCCTGGCCTGGCTGTGCGCAGCCAGCGGGCCCACAAATGGGGCTCAGCTGTGTCACCTGAATGACATCGCAGCAGCCACCCGGGGCCGGCACAGCTGCCGTCAGATACCCCAGAGAGACGTGTCCCCCCACAGATCCGGAGGCCGGAACCCACGACCAAGGGGCGAGCGTGGCTTCCGAGAGGGTCCTCACACGCCCGTCCCAGGGGCCTGCACTGGACAGACAGACCTCGCTCCTCCTCTGCGTTTAAGGCCACTGGCCCCATCTGACCTCATCTGACCTCAGTTGACCCCAGTCACCTCCCAGAGCCTCACCTCCAGCTGCCACCCCCCCCGAGGCTGGGGCTTCAACATATGGATTCTGAGGGGACACACACACTCAGCCCGCAGCACAACCAAATAGCAATTTTCAAGAGGTTAAGTGTGTGATTTAGAGAAGAACACTCAAAGCCAAACACTCGTACTACGACACAAAGTACAAAATAAAGTGTGCAACGTACTGAAATACATGAAATGCGCAGACACACCAGGTACTGAGATCAGGAGACAACTAGATACGTTTCGTTTCCTAAAAGCCGCAAGTTACTCCAGATGCGTGCCAGCCTGCGGAAGTCTCATTTCTTCACTTTTTTCGTGTTTATGTGGAAGAGTCGGTAAGCCATCTGCCTCTGCTTTCAATTTCCCTCACTAATTAGAAAACGCTCCAGTGGGCCCCCCGGGGCCCTGGGCACAGGGCCGACCGTCCGCACAGATCACGAGGGTAACTCACTCCGCTTCGCGGGAAGGGGTCTCCCCGGGCACCGGCCTCCAGGCGGAGATCCCACGTCCCGTGAGCTGGCCTCCCCGGGCAGCGCAGGCGCTCGGACAACGTGCTAATGTGTTTAGCACTTCAAAGGCTGGGCGTTAACCCAGCGCCTCGTGGAATGGACGTGCAAACCGCATCCGAGCGTGACGCCCCGCGAGGCCTGGACACGGACGCTGCCTTGGATTGTCCACCCTAGAAATGACGGGGGCACGTTGTCTGGGTGGAGACAGAGACTGAGAAGGACCTGCTCCCGTCTGCCAGCGGACACGTCAGGCCTCTGAGCTGGTACGGAAGTGCCCAGAGAGCCTGCGCTCGGGAAACTCACTGAAGACGGACTGAAAACAGACCTTCCTGTAAAGAGGGTCCCCAGCCCTTCCCTGGTGGCACGTGAGGCGTTCCCACTTATCCCGGCGTCGTCCCCCGGCCGTGATGGCGTTAACGTCTTCCAGTGGCATTTGTCCATTTTTAAAGGAAAAATATCACCCTTTCGCATCTTTTAGAATGACCCTTTGTGAGATTTAAACGAGCCAACGAACAGATGTCTCCTTGGGGCCCGGCCTGGCCTCGGGCCGCACGCACCCTTTGCCCACCTGCTAACGCTCAGCGGGATGGAGAAACCGGCTTCCCGGAAGGCGGCAGCCCCGCTTCCCGAGACGCCTGATTCACATGCAGGTTCGCTTCGCACCCCGAGCGTTGGATGGCATCTGGCTGGTTCACGACTCACCAACGGCCCGGCCACTGCTGGGGCACAGGTCAGAAGGATGCCCGGGCGCCTGTCACCCGCTCAGCCTGCTCCTACCTGACCCGGTTGTGAGTGTGAGTCATGCCTCTGCTGCGGGGCCCTGGCTTCACCTTGCCCACGACCCTGGACTCGGGGGGCCACCAGGACAGCGTCCGAGCCCTGCATCGTGGACAGCAGGGGCGCCGAGGGAGTCAGACCAGCTGCAGCTCTGCATGGAGACTTCAGTGGAAGGCCGCCTGAAAACCTCCGGAACTTATTTTAATGTAAGAGATGACTGTTGGCAAAGGATATTTGATCTGGGGGGAAAATCCAGTTAGAACAAATCCACTTACACCACGAAGCAGCCTTCACAGTAGTGGGCGCCCACGTGGGCATCACGCCCCGGAGGAAACCCGTCCTAGGAAGTGAGTGCATTTAACCTTCAACGAGATTTACAGATAATTGTGAGCGCGCGAGTCTCAGACCAAGGGGCCGTGTGGTGCAGGTATGCTGGTGTACCGAGCGCTTCCAACAAAGCCGACCTCACAGCACCTGGAGGGAGAGTGAGTCTTGCAGAGCAGCCAGAGCTCCTCCGCTTCAGTGCGAGCGTCTCAGCGCTCCACAGCCTCAAGCTGCAAAGCGCCTTAAAGCCCGAACCCTGCAGGGAGTGGTCGGCGTGGCAGGGCCGCCACAAACCCCATCTCCAGCCGGCACAAAGACCCCATCCCTGCCCCCACCCAGCATCCCTTACACCAACACCTGGAATTCCTTCCACTCAGCAGGACACGTGCGCTCCCTCTGCTGAGAGGATCTGGGGCAGCCAGAGGTCCTGGTGGACGGCGGGTGGCGGGAGGGGCTGCCTGGGGGCGAGCTGGTCAGCGAGGCGCTCACACTCGGGAAGGCGGGAGGCGCGGTCAGTCTCACTGCCCACCTGACTGGGCTCTGCTCCCAACTGCCCAGCGGTGTGGGTGGGGCTGTGCTGGCCTGGCTCCGCCCACTCTCAGCACAAAACAGAGGCCTTCTGGTCCTTTGTCCTAAGTGGGGCCACCACAAGGTCTGCTGCTTCTCTCTGGACGTGGCTGACCAGAGTCACCCAAGCCAGGACGGCTCTCTCTCCAGGCAGGGCCGTGGGGGCCGCTTCCTGGGCCCAGTGTTGGGCTGAGCCTCGGCCCCGACAGGAGTGCAGGTGCCCACCAGGGGCCAGAAAAGGGGGCAGCACATTCTGAGCGCCTGGATGGAGAAGGCTCTGCTCAGCATCCCTGTGGCTGCCGGAGGTCACGGGTGCAGCAGGCAGGAGACCAGGGTGACACACAGCACCACTCAGGCCAGACAGAGCTGGGCTGGACCCAGGGGGCCCTGTGACCTGGGACCCTTGTGACCTGGGCTGCCCGTGACCCAGGACCCCTGTGACCTGGGATCCTCATGACCTGGATCCCCTGTGACCTGGGCCTCCCGTGACCTGGGACCCCTGGGACCTGGGACCCTCATGACTTGGATCCCCTGTGACCTGGGACCCTTGTGACCTGGGCTGCCCGTGACCCCGGACCCCTGTGACCTGGGATCCTCATGACCTGGATCCCCTGTGACCTGGGCCCCCCGTGACCTGGGACCCCTGGGACCTGGGACCCTCATGACCTGGATCCCCTGTGACCTGGGCCCCCCGTGACCTGGGACCCCTGGGACCTGGGACCCTCATGACTTGGATCCCCTGTGACCTGGGCCCCCCGTGACCTGGGACCCCTGGGACCTGGGACCCTCATGACTTGGATCCCCTGTGACCTGGGCCCCCTGTGACCTGGGACTGTCGTGTTCTGGATCCCCTGTGACCTGGGAACTTGTGGCCTGGATCCCCTAAGACCTGGGCCCCCTGTGACCTGGGTCCCCCCGTGACCTGGACCCACCAAGCGTCAGGTACCCCGGCTGTCCATGGGGGTGACAGTGTCTCATGCCTCGTTCACAGAGTACTTTAGGTTTTTACTGGTTTTACTCCTTCACCCACTCTCAGAGTCTCTCATTCTTTTTGAATTTTTATACTTTTTTGTTTTTTCTTCCAAAATGTCCCTGCATCGGAGGAAAGTGGCTGCATCCCGAGGGGAGGGGCGGCGTCTTCTGTCTCACTGTGTTCCCAGGACGTGCCCAACGCGGGAGGTGCCCAGGGACCTGCCACTCAGGGGGGACCCCACCGTCTTCGGTCACTACCTGCTTCTGACTCTCTCCAGTCCCCAAAGCGCACTCCAGTCGATGTCATTGCCAGCGTCACCATTATGTTTCCTCTTCATCGTTTGATCATAACGTAAGTGTTCACATCGGCCCCCCCTCCCTGGAGCCCCCTAGGGTGTGTCCCCACATGTGTCTGCGCCCCAGGCTGCAGTGGTCCTGACAGCTGTTCTGGGTCCCTGACCGGCTTGGTGCCAAAGCCCCTCCCTCACCCCACTGCCCCCCGCACGGGCCCTGCGTGGCCAGAACCTCGGGCTGGGAACGTCCAGGTGACAGCGTCCGAGGGGCCTCCTGTATTCCATCACACTGCCTGCCTGCCAAGAGTGACCTGACGTCCTGCAGCAGACGCTGCGCGTGCCTGGCCTCCCAGCCGCGTGCAGACCGCGAGCCCCTAGGCACCCTTTGCTGTATTCTATGCCGCTAGTCGCCACCTGTGCCCTCTGAGGGGTCACAGACCTGACCGCAACGGGCTCACGATCACTTCTGCCAGTCAGCTGGTGTCCTGAGGACCAAACCCCGGGGCCTGCTGGACGGGGCACACCCCCTCGTTGAAGCCTTATTTTCTGTGCAGTTTCCACCTCCGCCCCCTTCTCCGCTCCGCCTGGCCTCTCCCGGCCCCTGTCCTGGAAGGCCAACCTGCACCTGCGCCGCTGTCGGGCCCCCAGGGAAGCCCAGGGCCATCTGGACTGGGCCCCTCTGCCAGGCTCGGGAGGTCGCCCAAGACCCCCTGGGATCTGGCCTCCCCGGCTCTGCTCCAAGGTTACAGAATGTCTGCGGGGCTGCTGACTTGGCACCTGCCCCGCTGGACCCTGGCTGCCCTGGCTCCCAGCACCACCTCGCCCCCGTGCAAAGCCCGCCCTGGCTGGCCTCAGTTAAGGCCTCAGCTTAGGCCCCATGTGAGGAACTGTTAGCCATCGTGTGCTGGCCTGACTTCAGCGACACTGCTGGGTGCTGCCCCTCCTGTCCCGTAATCGTCCTGACAACAGCTAAGGGCAGCTGTGTCTCCCCTCCACTCATGGGGAAACTGAGGCACAGGGAGGGTGAATAACTTCTCAGAGGGCGGGAGTGAGCCAGGGTTCAAAGCCGGGCCGCTGATGGCAGAGTCCCCAGCCCAGACCTTCACACCAACCCCTCCATCCCCAGCCCCTGCCTCTGCATTTCCCAGCCACAAGCAGACCCCGTCCTGGGGGCTCACAGGCAGAGCACAATGTCTACCTTAGGTGAAATAACTCTAAATCAAAATCAGGAGGCTGTAGAGACAAGCCTCACGTAAAGTTCTCTGGGAACTGTGTGCCCTGCGTGGGGTGGGGAGACAGACCGACCCCCCAGAGGGCCCGGCACAGCAGAAGGGCCCCTTTGCCTCCTCCTCCCGCCAGTCACACGGGAGCAGAGCAGAGAGAATCGCCTACATAGGAGCCTGGGCCGAGACTCTCCCCGCGCCCCCTACGTGCTCCCTGGCTGCACCCCGGTCCCCTGCTGCTGCGTGGGCACAGGGGCGGCTGAGCCAAGCCCGGGGGCCGCGTTCAGATCCCGCCAGCTGAACGAGCCAGGTGCTCGGACACACTGGAGCAGGGAGCTGCTTAGTGCAGAATAAAGCACACAGTCCGGGGCTGCGGCTGTCTGTCCCCCGGCCGTCCCCAGGCTCTCCGTCCCCCACGGCCCCTGGGAGCAGCTCCACAGCAGTGACATTCACGGCGGCAAGTTACGTTCAGGCTGTGTTTCTGGAAGTGGATGCACCCGTGTGTGCGTGTCAGCGTGTGCGTGTGCGTCTCTGTGAATGTACGTGTGTGTGCGTGTGTCTGTATGTGTGCGTGTCTCTGTGAATATGTCTGTGCATGTGTATGCGTGAGGAGTGGGGAGGGGACGCGACCTTCCTCTGTGCAGAGTGTCTCCTTCTCAGGGAAGCCGGGCGCCCGGCTCCACGTCGGGGCCCCTGCAGGAAGCTCTGCCCCCGCGGGCAGCTCAGATGCGCCAGGACCGTGCACAGGGCCGAGTCACGGCAGGAGAAGCAGTGACTCATGCGGAGAAGGCTCTCTGCCTGCTACGCAGGGGTCGGCGCCAGCCCTTCCTGTCCAGAGCCAGCAGCGCCCCAGTCTGTCCCAGCGGGCCCAGGAGAGCTGCTTCTAGCTGAGAGGAGGGTCTTCCTCCATATTTAACTCCTGTTCTGCAAAACGCCCACCCCTGGGGCCCCGCGCCCAGAATTCAGCATCCATCTGTCTGAGCAGAGCCTGCCCCCAAGCCCACGGGTCCCAGCGCAGAGGACGCCCGCCCTCCTCAGCGGTCCTGCCGCCCAGGAGGTCTGGAGCTGGACAGTCAGCACTGTCTCGCACTAGTGCTCATCCATCTGCTCTACCCGTCCTCCTCGTGCCCCAGGCAGCGGGAGCCACAGCCAGGTCACAGAGGGACACGGTCGGAGCACCGATGACGAGGAGGTCGCGCTGCAGGGCACTGCTTCAAGCACTTGGTGTCAGTGAAGAATGAGCGATGTCTGCCCGCTGCCGGCTCAGGTTCTGCGACAACACAGCAGCTCACCGGTACTGCCCGGGCTCAGGGGTCCCGGCTGGGTCACCGCCCTTGCTTCCCCCTCGCAGGAGAGCTGCCGGCCGGCTGAACTCCCGGCCGATGTTTGCCCATAGGCTGCAATATTGAATTTTGTATAAATGTAGATTTTTAGGCAGAGATTTTCCAGTTCACTTTTTTCTAGCCACATGTATCAGTTATTACTTGCTGTGTAACAAACACCCCAAAATGTAGCAGGTTAAAATGGCAGCTGTTTTATTTGCTTACAGTCCTCTGAGTCAGCAGGTGAACTGAGCTGAGCTTCTCAGGTCTTGGCTGGTCTCTCCTGGGATCACTTGTGAAGCTGCAGTCACTGGGGTTCCATGGGGGTGGGAGGGCACAGGACAGCCTCAGTGACGCATCTGGTGGTCCTGGTGGCTGTGGGCTGGACCACATGCCAGTCTGGGCTCCGTCACAAGCTGGCGGGCAGGCAAGGACCAGAAGAAGCCCTCATGTCAGAACCAGCAGTGTTGGTCAAGCAGGTGGCCAGGCCACCTTCAAGGGCGGAGAAGTGGACTTCTCGTGATGTGAGGGGGTCAGGAAAAGGGAAGCATGGGGAGATGAGAGAAACTCACGTCTGCAAACAAGCTACTGCACCTCCCACGGGGCAAGATCCTGCGGAAGGAAGGAGACGGGTGGCGCACGTGGGTTCCTGCATGCGCTCACACGCACACAGGTACACACGCACAGCGTGTTTGCACACGCGGACGTGCATTCATGTGTAGTTTAGCCCCACTGCACGCCAAGTGTGCCAGTCCCTCTGCGAGATGTTGCATCACTTTCTTTGAGAAAACAGCTCTCGTCTCTGATGTGTAAACATTAAATAACGCAGGCAGGCAGGGACGCCCCCCTGAGCCTGGGGGACAGTCTCGGCTCCTGTGACACCCACCCCAGTGCACCCAGAGGCACAGCAGTCACCACCTCCAGCATTTGTTTTTTTCCTCTAGGTGTTCAAATAAAAGGGACATCAAGAGCTTGGTTTTTAAAAAAATATTACAAAAGGCAAACTTAAAGCCTACTCTGTTTCTTGACCCGAAATCCAGGTTCTGCAAGTTCACGTCTGGTGAATAAGCCTGTCTGAGCATTGTCCTCGTGTCCCCACGTGGGGACATCGCCTGCTAAGCAGCTGGGACCCTCCCTGGGCTCAGACCTGGGACAGGACGCCCTCCCCATCTTCCGAGACCCTGTGCCTCCCACCACCCCTGGGAGCCGCGGTGCCTCCTCACTGGCACTTGTCAGAAACGCAGACCTCAGGCTCTGACCTCGGCCTGCTGAGCCCGGACCTGCACGTCTGCAAACCCCCAGGGGTCTGTGCGCACCGGAGTTCAGCGCGTGCAGCTTTAACAGGTGCTTCCCTACGCAAAGCCGGCTCCACTGCTCCTTTAATGTCACCAAAGCTCAGTCTGCAGTCTTCACCTTGGCTGTGTGCACACCAATTCTCAGCGTCCCCCGGTGGACCCACCGTGCAGCCAGCTTTGAGAACCACCTGGACCTGGGCCACCCGAGGCCACAGCATCAGCTCGGGGTGCAGGGCCACCCGCCATGGTCCGCTGCCCCAGAACCTGCATCTGCCACCTCCAGGAGATGCACAGGGTCACCCAGCGGAGCAGCCAGGCTCTGTCTGAGTCGAAGCCCTCCTCCTGGCCACCCGGCTCAAGCCCAAGGTTGGGCGCCTCCCTTGAGCCCACCGGCTTGCCATCCCTCCCACAGACACCGCGCGGAATTTCAGCACCAGCAGACCGCTGTGCTCTCTTGTGTTCAAAAACACACCGTCTGATCTCCCATCCCACAGGACGCCTAGGCACTCCTCTCACTGAGACCTGCGGACAGTCACCGGCTGAGTGGGGAACCCACTGCAGGGTCTCGCCTTTGCCCACCTGCACCAGGAGGCTGGAAAGGTTACATCCTCCTCCTCACCCCAGGCTTCCTCACAAACGGCTCTGGGCAAACGCCACCCGGGGGGCTCTGTCCACCTCTCCCACTTCTTGCCTTGATCTCGGATGTGATGGCTGGGGCTGCAGCAGCCACCTGGGAGCCAGGAGGTGGTAGCGATGCAGCCTGACCCCACCGAGCTGCCGAGTCAGCACCCCACCCCAGGCTTTACCACGTCAGAAAAACAAACCCACAGACCAGCTCCTGCGCCCTGCTTTCCCGTCATCTGTTGCTGTTTCACTTCTAGCCTATGTACTCACGCAGCTGTTTAAACAGGTCTTTTTACTTTGCATATAAATAAGGAAAAAGAGAAAAAAAAGTGAAAAAGCCGAAAAGCTAGACCCTAATCTGCCATGCCACTGATTTCTTGTAAATCTAGAGAGGCTGCTAGACACGCAAGCACACAAACTCCATTTTTTTCTCACTTGTCCCTTTTATCAACTCAGTGAGAACTCTGGAGAACGGTAAGACTGAACGGAACTCCGAAGACCTAGAACTCACTCACGTAACAAGGAAAGCACCCACAGAATGTGCAAAATTGGTGGTATTAATTCATGCCCCAGTTTCTGACTATGGGCCTCAGCGTCACATTCCAGAACATGCTTCTGAGCAATAACTGGGCTGGTGACACACACAACCGAGGGGACGTGGCAGGGATGCTTTGCTCCTGTGGCTACATCGGAAAGGTCCACGTCAGCTATTCGCTGGAAATTAGAGCCTTGGTGCTCCAATTAACATAGGGTTGTTTTTTTTTTTTGTTTTTTGTTTTGTTTTTTTTTGCAGTAAAAACACACGACATAAAATTCACCATCTGGACTGCTTTCAAGTGTGTGGATCAGCAGTGTTCAGTATGTTCACATGTTGTGAAGGAGATCTCCAGACTGTCTTCACTCTTTCTGCGCTGAGCCTCCCCACGTCCCCGACTCGAGTCCTCTCCCCGCTCATCTCCACTTGCCTTTTCAGTAAGCCCAGCGAGGAGGGGGCAGGCGCCTCCTCCATTCTGCAGATGGGGAAGCACCAGAGTCGGGTGGCCTCATCCTCGTCCCCTGGGCGCTTGCGTTTTTTCCTTTGGATGGTCCGACATCCACCCCACCGCTCGTGCCCAGAGACGGGGCTCGCTGAGTGTGAGAAACAGCCAAGCTACCCGTCCCGCAGCCGTGCTGTTGCTGCGCTGAGGCTTAGCTGACACGCAACACTACACCACTTCCAGGTGTGCGACCCATGACTCAACACCGGTCCACACTCTGAAACGAGCACGATTAGTCTCACGGACATTTACCACCGGGCGTAATGACCACTCTTTCCTTGTGATGAGAACTTTGAAGATCTACTCTCTCGGCAAGTTTCAAATATACAGCGAGGGCTGCTAGTTACAGCCACCGTGCCGCCCAGAGCACCCCTGGGGCGTGATTATTTTGGCTGTTCAGGGTCTTGTGTGTTTCTTACGTAGGACTGCTCGCTCCGTGCCTGTGGAAAACGACACTGGAATTTCGGTGGGGACTGCCCTGAACCTGCAGGTTACTGCGGGTGGTATGGACCTTCTAACAACTTCTCGTTCTTTCAAGCTGTGAGCGTGGGATGCCTCTCCGTTTATTTGTGTCCTCCTCAGTTCCTCTCATGTCTCGCAGTTTTCAGTGCACAGGCCTTTCACTCCCTGGTTACCTTCATTCCTAGGTATTCAATTTTATGATGCAATTGTAAACGAGACTGCTTTCTTAATTTCTCTTTCTGATGGTCCATTATTAACGTATACAAAAGAAACAGGTTTCTGTGTATTAATTTTGTATCCTGCAACTTTACTGAATTCATCGATTACTTCTAACAGTGTTTATAAGAAGTCCTCAGGGTCTTCTACACACAGTATCATGTCATCGCCAAGTAGTGACAGTCTTCACTTCCTCCTCTGGGATCTGGGTGCCTCTCATCTCTGTTTCTCGCCTGGCTGCTCCGGCTGGGGCTTCCAGCGCTGTGCCGGACACGAGTGGGGACCATGGGCATCCTTGTCTTATTCCTGACCCCCCAGGAAGAGCTTTCAGTCTGTCACCTGTGAGTGGGATGCCAGCTGTGGATTTGTCGTGTGTGGCCTTTGTAATGTTGCTGTGTGTTCCTGCTGTACCCACTTCATGGAGAGGTTTTATCCTAAACTGGTGGAGACCTTTCAGAAGCTACTGAGAGATGTCGGCAGGAGGTGTGTGTCTAGTCGGTGTTGATGGTGGAAGGGGTGTCGGGGAGGAGGAGGAGGAAGGGCGAGGGCGAGCCTGAGGGGTGAGTTACGCGTGTGCCTACGGTGTGTCTTCACCCCGGGCAGGGGCCTGGGCGGGGCGGGCTGGGGCGGGCTGGGGAGGCAGGCAGAGGACGGCTCTCTGAGGCTGGCTCCCCGGGACACCCAGTGCAGGGCTGGTGGGGGATGTGGACACACATCTATTTCTGAATCATCCGAAACTCTGAATACAAATTCCAGGAAGAGCGGCGTTTCTGGGCAGCGTCTGAGAGAAACAGCGCTTCCAGCTTCTGGGAAAAGCCTCGCGCCCAGAGCCTGCAGCAGGCCGGTGCCGGACAGGGCTCGCTGGGTGGCCGCCATGCAGTGCACTTGGATGTCCTGTGCAGCGCCTGGGGCCTGTGGCGTTAGAGGACACAGTTGCCCTCCGGCCGCGGCGTGCTCTGCAGGACGCCTGCAGGCCCACGGCTCCTGGCAGGGTCACAGCTGGGCTTTTCCCTCAGGCCCGGTCCCCGTCTGCCAACCTGCGTGGAAGCCACCACGAGCACAGAAGGACAGACCGCCAACTCCACCTGTCCTGTCTGGCCTTTCTCGAAAGATGGAACCTCCTGCGTCTATGTGTCCGTCCAACAGGTGCACAGCACCAGCAAGGGATCTGAGCTTCACAGCAGGCGTGGGGGTGGGCAGACGTGAACTTAGGGACAAACATTAAACAAACAGACCCTGAGGACCCAGGTCCACACGCCAGGCCCTCCTCTGGCCACAGAGCCGGCAGGCAACCCCGGGGCTCAACCCATTAAGGGCAAGAAGGGCTCTGGAGAGGCTGGCGTGGACTCAAATGGAACAACGCGCACAATTCCCAGCCTCCCCCCACCCCCGCCCGGGAGGGGGCGCTGAGGGTGCGCGGGCGAGCGGGAGAGGCTCCTGTGGGTCTCCCGGAGCACGCCCGGGACGAGCTGCAGACCAGCTAGGAGACTCGGCAGACTGTCCGGCCCCAAGTTCAGTGACCCAGAAATGGGGGGCCCTTCAGTGTGGCCAGGCCAGCTCTGTGGGGAGGTGCCCGCTCAGGTGGGCAGAACAGCTCTGCCCAAGGGAGAAGGGAAAGCAGGGCCACCTCGCGGGGACTCGGGAAGCGGATGCAGTCCTGCAGGCGCCGCAGGTCCAGACGGGCCCGAGTCTGGCGTCCGAGCACCACAGCCGTGAGAAGAGAGGCCCTTCCTCCGCCAGCTCTCTGCCTCCCTGGGCCCCAGCATCGCTCACCATCGCCCCACGGCCTCAGTTTTCTCTGAAGGGCCCAGGACACCTGCAGCCAAGAGGGAGGGTGTGCCACGGCCCCGTTGGGACGCGCCCTCCCTGCCTCCCCCGCCCGCCACGTCCCCAGTCCCGAAACCTGCGGTCTTGCCTGAGCCTCCCCCTCCTCTCATGGTCACCCAGTCCCAGAGCAGCCCCACTGCACCCGGGACGCCGGCCCCCAGGCCCGGCTTACACGCGCCCATGTGCACACAGGCTGCGGGGCCCTAGCCCCGAGGATGGACCCGAGAGGTCACACGGCTTTCTCCCGAGGGCTGACGCGGCAAGCCCAGAGCACGGCCCTGAGTTGGGGGTGGCTGTCAGGAGCGGAGGCCGCGCTCCCGCTCCACAGACGGAGCAGAGGTGCTCGAGGGCGTGGGGAACCCGGGCTGGAGGCGAGAGCTGTGCCCTGGGAAGGCCCTGGGAAGGCCCTGGGACGGCCCTGGGACGGCCCTGGGACGCGTCGGGAAGGATCTGCTGGTCCCTCCCCAACAGCAGGGGGAGGGGTGGGGTGGCCACAGCACCACGGAGGAGGAGCTGGTTGCCTCTTTCCTCCTCCTCTTCCTCTTCCCCTGTGTCCCAGTGCCCGAGCGGAGCAGCGATGGCAGACGGACCAGGGTCCCTCCCATGAGGCAGTGTTTCTCCAGCCCACAAGGGGATGTGGCTGCAGGTCTAAACTGGACAATCTGAAGGCTGCTGGACACCCACGCAGGAGCCCGGGGCCTGGAGCAGCTGGACCACGAGACACAAGCAGCTCTGGGTGGGCCGTGGCTCGGGAACCCCCCATCGAGGTCACCGGGAAGCCCTTTCTGGCACCATCTGGGAGCTTGGCTGCTCCTGTCCTGGGTGCACAGAGCAGCAGGGGAGGCAGGGCCAGCCGCCCATCAGCCAGTGGGATCAGCCTGTGACTTTGGAGGAGCTTCTGTGTTGGGGGCAAAGAGGGGGCACAGGGACATCTCCAAAGCTTCCACTTTCCTGATGGATGCTGGCGCCTGGTCCGTGGACGGGCGACCACCGCTCTGCTCTGCACCCGGATCAAACACTGGACAGAGGGCACCAGCGTGGGGGGCACGGCTGCTCTGGGTCCCCCTCGCCCGGCTGGCCTCTCGGTGTGCACGCAGAGATGACTGGAATCTGGGCAGGAGCAGGTCCGTGACCGCAGAGCCCCAAGTACGTGGCCTTCCTGGGACGGGACTTGGCAAATGAGCCGCTCCAGGTGCAGCGACAGAAAGAAAGTGCTTGTTCTGCACAGTTTGCGTCCGTGGTTTTAAATCAGACTGTGATGTCCCCAGACACACTCTGTGCCCCTGTTCGCACTAACACGCCTGCACCCAGAGCATCCAGCTCAGCAGGCCTGCCAGGAATGTCACACAGAGGCCCCAAGACGGTGGGATCAGGGCCCTCCTGCTCTGAGTCTCTGGAGAGGGACACTGGGCCGAGTCGGGGAGGTTAGGAGGGTCCACCATCGGGCGCCTGACAGTCTCTGTCTCAAAGCTGCTTTGGGGACAAGTGGGGATGGCTTCATATGAGGCTGGGCTGGGAGAGGTAGGCTTGCCCGGGGCAGGGTCCCCTCCCCGTCCGAGTCCCACAGGGTGGAGTCTGGAGCAGACGGCTTGCTCTTAAAAGAAATCTCCGGACGCCTGAGCCAGAGGCGTGGGCCAGGCCCTGTGCTCAGACAGAGCCTCAGCCCCTGAGCACATGGCCCACCCGGCTCATCTCAACTCTCCTGCGTGCCCCACAGGACACAGCACCTCACCCCCAAAACGCCTGGGTGGGGGCCGAGGTCGGCTACAGAAGGCACGTACTTTATTTCAAGTCAATTTTAGACACTGCAAATGACGGGAGAATGGGCCGCGATCTCTCAGGGCATGGCGTGGGCATCCGTGGGGCCCCTCGAGTTAGTGCTCCCACAGACCCTAAGCCCACCCCAGCTGCTGCGTCCCCACCCCGTCCCGGGACTTCATCCTCCTGGGATCCTGGGAGGCAAACCCCCGTTGCAAACCCCTGCAGCAGCTGAGAGCCCGTGGCCCAGATGCGGGGCCAGGATCAGGAGAGCAAACCCAAAGCTGCATGCTGCGCCCGTGGAGGGAGGGGCGACGTGAGCAGCTGGAAGTCCCAACATGTCTGAGGTGGGATGTCTTCCCCCTGCGGGACTCTTTTTGGTCTAAAGTTGAGGCGGGGGTTCTAATTTTCTGAAATGTTTGTTTGCCTTTCGGTTTTGTTTTGGACACTGCCGTTTCCCAGCAGAAAGATCACGGAGGAAACAGCCGGGAGGCACGTCTGGAAAGTGGTCCCTCAGTGAGGTCGAGTGTTTGCAAAGTGACACTTGTTAAGGTATGAATCTCAGCTGAGCAGCATCAACCTGCAGTCGGTAAACAGCCACCTTCTCTCTCCCTCGGAGTCACGGCCCCTAAATGTCCCTGTAGCCCTTCAGAGATGACTGATAGACAAGAGCCAACGGGAACTAAAACCTCGAAACGTTTTCCTCTGAACACTGATCAGAGCCCCAAAGAGAAAATCCCCCACCTCTCCAGAACAACGTTAGCTGAGCTCCCGCGTCCACCCCTTCCATGCGAGTCAGCGGCAGGGGCGTCCCTGGGCTGGTCTGAGCGGCGCCTTTGGGAGCAGCTTCCGTGTGCGTCATTTTCTGCACACGTGTGCTGTCTCCCAGTCTTGCTGGTCTTAGTTCTAACAGTTATCTTGGGGCCCGATACTTACATGTTGTATCTTATTTCATTTTATGCAATTTAACAGGTTATTTATGATAAAAGGGTTTAAGATGATTTGGGCGTTTGATCTAAACAACTTTTGTAATGTAAATCATCGCGTGTGGTCAGTGGTGCTTCGCGGCTCGTTGGTAGTCTGCTTTAGAGCGTTTTATCCTAGAGAACGTGCGTTACAGAGCTTTTTTTCTTAATTACGATTTAATTATTTGGAGGTGGAAATGATGAGGCTTACTTATTTTCAGTGGTGGTGCTGGGGACTGTGCCCAGGACCTCGCGCACGCCAAGCACACGCTCTGCCACTGGGCCACACCCTCCCCGCGCCCAGAGCTCTCACAACGCGACGTGAGGCCAGGTTTAGCTGTGTTGAAGGCGCAGGTGTAAGCTAACGCTCACGGGCCTTTCCCAGATGTCCCCTCGCAACCCACCTGTCGGGAGTGTTCCCACCGCCCAGGCAAGCTCCCACCTGGGGACACACCGTGTGGACCTGGGCACACCGGCCCTATTCTGACCCTTGCTGACAAGACGCTGCAGGCGCAGGGCAGGGCTGGGCTCACCCTGTGTTCTCGGAGAGCCGGGCAACGCGACCTTCACCCAAAGAGGCGTCCAAAGACACGCCAGTGCTCCTAAGCTGGAGTCTGTCTCATTTTTAAGAAATTGTGTCAGCTATAAATATTTTGTTTGCAAGATCCTGGAAAGAAGCACGGATGAAAAGAGACAGAATCTCAGAAAAGTTAAGTGGTCTCGGTCACGCAGCAGGCAGCAGCAGAGCCCAGAGATGGAGGCCTGGCTCCCGGCAGGAGCCTCAGAAGTTGTCGGGCCGGGAAAAGCCACCTTCCTCGCTCCCCACCCAAATCCTCACGCTGCCCGTGTCACAGAAAAGCCACACTGAGGCCACCCGGGTGCAGCCTGGGGCCTGAAAAAGTCAGAGCAGCTCGCCTTTAGGACAGGTTTGTGAACTCCCGGGAGGAATCTGAGAAGTCTCAGTAGCTGGCGGTGAGAAATGTAGAAAACTCACGTGCCAAACCAGCGCCGGTGACCCGGCGCGCCGCGCTCCTCCTGACCTGGAGACGCGGGCAGGTGCCTCCAGCGTCCGCTGCACCCAACACGCGAAGCCTTTAACGTTCGGTGTTTCTGGCGCGTTGGCACAGCACTGCCGGTGCAGTGACACTGGGCCAGGCCGCGGCTCCAGGGTCCCCCGCGGCAGCGCCTTTCACCCCAAACGGCCCCGTGACTTCCCACCGAGGGGCCAGGCCGTCCTGCTTCTCATCGGCCCCTCGTGTTGCTGATGCCGACAGACCGACACCCGGTCCTCCGATCGCCGGGCCCGCGCCCCTCGCGCTCAGAAGGTTGCTGACGATGTGAGTGTTCGCACCACAGGTCCCAGCAGCGCTCGGCGGGTTTGGCCACAAGGGTGCACGGGCCCCAAGAAGGCCAACGGGAGAGGCTCAGGGTCACGCTGGTTCTACCAGGGGGTCGGAGGACATGAAACTGCCGGCCTGTGGGCTGCTCAATCATATCACAAAAGCTTAGCCAAGGACGCCTTACAAAGGTACCCAGAGGTCTGGCTGAATCCTCCAGGCACATCGTTGACAATTTTTAGGAACAGCTTTTCTGTAAAGGGAGGCACAGAGGTGTGCGGGGTGGGGGGGCCACGTGGGGGGCCACCCTCCCCCAGTCCCTGGAGGCCAGCCCAGGCTACCCCTCTCCAGCCAGCAGACCCCACACTCGGAACCCATCTGAAGGAGCAGGGTCTCCAGAGGGCATCTCAGACGTGCCAGGTGACGCTCAATCGTGTGTTCCCTAACGGAGATGGAATACTCTCACCAACCTCAGAATAGCACCGACTGCTGTCTGCCCTGGGAAACTTACGTAAGAAAACATCTTTTATTCTCTTATAACAGTAATGACTCCCGAGAAGACGTGCGTTAGGAGCTAATGAGAAAGGTGAGTGCAATTTACGCCCGTGCTAAATGAGGAAGAAATGAATTGTTTACAATTTATGAATTGAGCTTTGAAGGTTTTTTTTCTTAACCGAAAGAAAACGTCTTTTGCTCATCCTGGTTCAACCGGAAGCCGACCCCCCACTCCGCCTGGCATGTCTGTCTGCCGATACAAGTTAAATAGAAATGTTTCAAATGTCTCTTTTCTCAGGATCTGAAATTCTCTCTCCTCCTTCAGTTCCCCTCTTTGTGCCTCAAGGAATGTTAGCAGTTTTCCTTTTTAACCCCCAAAAGGAATCATTCAAAGAAGCTGTTTCTGAGGATGGCGAGGAAATGAAACGTCACAACCGCATTTAGAGGTGGAGGGTTTCCACATCCTTCCTCAGACACAGCTCCCGGACTCCGGGAGGGTGTCGACAGAGGGGAGGGCAACGGGGAGAGGGTGAGGTGGGCTGAGTGCACTGTTCACCCCACCTTTGTGAACCATGGAAATTTCCCACTGTAAACAACTTTAGACGTAGATTTCCCCAGTTTTTCCTTTATTTAACCAGGCCTTCTTGATTATGATGATTTCATTCTCATGCAGAAGGTGGGGGCAGGGTGGGAGGGGGCACCAGATCAGCCACAAACAAAGGGGCCAGGGTGCTGGAGTCGGGGGAGACCGAGGGCTGACCCTCAAACGTCTCACAGGCCTGCGCCTGTGGTCCGACCTCCAGAAAGACAGTTCACAGAACCACCAGGCTCACAGCATGCAGTAATTCATGCAAAAATTCGCTCCAGCTACCTCCCGTCCTAGCCAGAACGGACATCAGACCGCCACGGGGGGGGGGGGGGGGGCTCTCCACTCTGGCCGCTGCGAGCATTTACGGAGCCAGGCCCCCCAGGGGACCACATCTTGGCACCACTGCCGACTGACTGCCAGGCAGTGTCTCTCAGCAAGGAAAAGTTGGCCGGCTCTGGGGCTGGTTACAGGCGGCTCGCCCCACGGCTGCAGGTCTGCAGCCGCTCCCTCTGGGCTCTGACCAGACGCACTGGCCAGCAGGAGGGGGACCGACTCAGACGCTGCTGCCTGCCCCACCACTGAGCCTGACTCTGACTAACAACTGGGGACCCCCCCCCCCAGCCCCTAAGTCAGCCAAGCTCTTGGTTAGTGTCTGCTGCACTGAACACCCGGACGCGGCCAGCGAAGGCGCAGACAGCAAGTCCGGCCAGGAGCCTGCTGGCGCCAGCGCAGCTGACGCCGCAGAAGGACTGTGCGCACCTGAAGTCTGAGCTAGGCACCCAAGCCTCTGCCTGCAAGGGGACCCCCAAGGAAACGAAGGCTAGCAGAGGACCCCTTCCTCGAGTCCTTCAGAAAAGCCAAGCCACCTCACTGGCAGCCTCCCCCGGGCAAGGCTGTCAAGTGCCCACTCCACTGGGGTCTTGCAGAAGACACACCCCATCAAAGCCCCTACCCTAGGAAAAGTGCCCGATTCTGTCTGTAATCCAAGCCTCTTTCTCTGTAGCTGGGAGAGCGCACAGGAGGGGTCAGAAATCATACCGAGGGAAATCAAGACGAGAACTTGAGCCCCAAAGCGCATCCTTCATCCCCTCTCAGCGCCGGGCTGGCGGCTCCGGGGCTGCGGGCTGTCGCGGCTGCCAGGGACCAGACAGCTCGCGGGCGCGAGGGGCTCCCGGGGTCCCCACCTCCGTCCCGGTCGCCTGTCGAGAGTCCCCATCTCCAGCGCGCTGGCACCCTCGCCTTCCTCTTTCCCTCCGTTCGGAGAATCGAAGCCCGTTTCCCTTCCCGGTCCCAGATGGACCTCGGTCCCCAGCTCCGCGGCGGCCCCGCTCACCAGCCCCAGCCGGTCTCCTTTGGGTCGCTCGAGGGGGTCTCCCGGACCCGCAGAGCCCATGCCCGCCGCGCGCTTCCACCGCCCCCAGCAGCCCCGCTCCGCGGCGCTCCCGGGTTTCGGTCTCAGCAGCTCTCTCCGACTTTGCACAGCGGCCCCTCCGCGCCACCGGGGCGCCCGGGGTGGCGAGGCGCCAAGCTGCAGCCCTGGCTGACAGCAACAGCCCCTTCCTCCGCATCTTCATCGCCCGCTCCTCCCTCCCTGGCGCCTGGCGACCCCTCGCCTCCCCGGTCCCGCCGCCCGGACCACCACGACTCACCCGGGCGCCGCGCCGCCGCCGGTGTGCGCGCTCCGAGGCGGAGCCAGGATGCCCTCCCGCGCGGGGGCCGCCTCCCGCGCCCGCCCGCTGCCCCCGCCCCGCTGCCCCCGGCCCCTCCGCTGCCCAGGCTGCCGGGGCGGTAGGCACTTACCTCCTGGACAAGGTGACCCACTAGTGCGCCCAGGCGGCGGCCCGCGCGTCTCCGGAGGGAGCGAGGGCGCGGGGCGCGGGGCGTGGGGCGGTGAGGCGACCGCCTCTGCTCCTCGCCTCCTCGGCTCCCGGTCCCCGCCCCCGCCGCTGCCCGGCCCTCCCCTCCGCTTCCTCCGCGCCTCTCCGGCCCTGCGCTCGTCGCCCGCGCCCCCGGCTGCTCCGCGCGTGCTGGAGCGCCGGGCGCCGGGCAGCGGCGGCGGCCGGGCGGAGCCGGGCCCTCCGGCTCCCGGGAAAGGAGGGTGCGGGGAGACTCCCGCGGCGCGCGCCCGGCCGGCGGGTGGGCGAGGGGTGCCCGGGGCGCGCCGCTCGGCTTCCGAGCCTGGAGACACGCGTGCCGGAGGCGGCGACCACGGGCTCGGGGGATGGCAGCGAGGAGAAAGAGGAGGAGGAGGCGGAGGAGGAGGGAGCGGCCCCGCGCGAAGGCGGTCGCCAGCTGTGCCCTAGGCCCCCGGGGCCCCGAGGGATCGCGTCTGGCAGGTGGCCCGGGGTCGGTGTCTGGGAATGTGAGGGTGCGAGCGGCTGGGCAAGAAGGCATCCGCCGGGGACCAGGAGGGCAGCTTCGATGCCTGGCTCTGAGAAGAGACGGCTCCCCTCGGTCCTAAAGGCCTCCCCCGGCTCCGGCTTGGGTTTTGTTTTGGGTTTTCTTTTTCTTTCTTTCTTTTCTTTTTTTTTTTTTTTGAGGCTCATAAGGACCCACTTATAGTCCTGACCAGCCAACCACGAAGAGGTAACCAGGCACGGGGCCCAGACTCCAGGACCCCAGCCCAGCCCCAAACCTGGCTGATGTGCCTGCAGGGCTGGCCCTGGGCAGTGGGAATTCAGAGGAAGCTGGGGGGGGGGGGCTGGGGGGAGGGGAAAGGGCTGGGGATGGGGGATGGCAGGGCATAATCCTGGTGAGGAGAGTGGGCAGTGGGGAGGGAGAGAGCCCCGGCACCTCCCAAGATAGCCTGCGTTGCAAACGTTGGGGGACGCGGGGGAAGTGGTGTTTGCAGCTTGGATTTCGCAGAGAAAGAATGAAGTACCGGGAAGGGAGTCAAAAGTGGTTCAGGGAAGGGACCTGTGAGCCCGTTTCTGCCCTGGGCACAGAGGCAACAGGGGCCTGCGGCCCTGCCATCCGGCTCACGCCCTGGTGTCAAAGTCAGCTGTGCCCCAGGAGACCCTCCTTGGTGCCAAGCCCTCTGCCTCTCCCTTTGCCTGGCTCCTCAGGTGGGGTTTCCAGAGGACTGGAGTTGGAGGTGGGGCCTCCAGATTCCTTTGCAGGACTGGCTCCTATGGGTCCTTGGCAGCCGGGAGAGAAAGCTTAAGTCTCAGTGCACCTGCAGGAGGCACTTGGGTGGAGGCGCGGGTCCACGGAACCAGCTGGCACCATCAGAGCTTTACATCCACCTGTGTGACTTCCTGGCTCCACCACTGCTGTACCTGGAAAAGTCCAATTTAAACTGCCAGCCACGCCCTGGGGCACAGGCAGGCCCAGCTGAAACCCAGGCTGGAGTTCTCTCTCCCCAAAGCCAGTCCACAACCTAGACCAGCACGAGTGCACCCAGAGGCGAGAGCTGGCGTCCTGCGGCTGCGGAAACCTCAGGTGGCCTTCTGAAAAAACCCTCAGCTTCTTCACCTGGCAAATCGGAGTAACGATTCTCCACCTCAGATGAGTGTAATGGTATCTGCTGAGCCCAGGGGGTCAGATGACAGAAGGTTCTGGTCGGGAAAGGATCCAGGAATGGCGGTGAGTTTACTTGGGTAAGCTGGCAGTTCTCTCCCATCTGAGACGTTCTTCCAGACGGGAGGAGCTCACACCCTTTTCTGAGTGTTCCAGACCACAGCACTGCAGCTCTGGGATCTAGAGGACACCTTGGTAGCAGCAAGTCTGTTTCTGTTTTGTAGATAAGTTCATTAGTGTCCTCCTTTTTCTTTTTCTTTTTTTCAGATTCCACATGTGAGCAATATCATATGGCATTTTTCTTTCTCTTTCTGGCTTACTTCACTCCAGGTCCATCCATGTTGCTGCAAATGGCATTATTTCATTCTTTTTTTATGGCCGAGTAGTGTTCCGTTGTATAAATACACCACAGCTCTTTATCCAGTCCTCTGTCGATGGATACCTAGGTTGCTTCCGTGCACGTGCACACACATCTCTCAGTGTTTCCCAATGGGCGTTACCATTCTTTGCATAGGAAAGTGGCCAAAGCCAGGAATCTCCAGTGAAGAGAGGGGCGTCTCCTGCTCCTGGCAGATGCGGAAACTTCTGGAAGGCCTCCAGGGCTCCTGGGAGCACTGGGCTGGTCTGGAATGCTAGGTAGCTGCACGTATAGGGTGGTGTCTCTGAAGTCTGCATCCTGAGTGGTTGCTCAGAGTGTCGTCATAACTCCTAAGCTGTGATGCAGCTTTGAAATCAGGAAGCAAACGAAGAGCTGTTGGGTATGGAGCGGCGGAGCGCAGGGGAGTCACCAGGTCTCCTGGGCATCGGGGAACCTTCTTGACAATGCTCATCTCTTAGGAGAGATGACAGAACCTTCAGAGCTCAGGGAGGTCGGCGTTGTGAACTGTCACTCAGGCACAGCCAGCTGTCAGGCTTCTGGACGACTTTCAGGAGAAGCTGAAGTAGGAAATATTCCTCAACGTGCCTTGAACTGAAAGGCTCCGGACCCCGGGCCAGGCTTCCGAGCTGCCCTGCAGTGCCGCGCGGGATGCCCACTGCTCAGTGGGGCTCCTTCCAGGACCACCTTCAGGTCAAACGTGTGAAATGCTCACTCTCGTTACACGTTGATGGCAACACTCATGGTGGAGAGTGGTGGACCCCATGTGACATCCATGTAATTAACCGAGTCTTGTCTTTTCTCCCTGCACAATCTGTTATTAAATTTTTTGTCTTGAACTGACAACATCCAGGAATTGAAATGCGGCCACGTCTTCTGCCAGGAGTCTTGTGGGCTTGGGAGCACAGGGGACGGCTACTCAGATGTGCCACGCGGACATGAAAGGTGAGGCTCTAAGAAAAGTGTGAGCTGGTGTCAGAAGTAGCGGGAGAGGGACTCAAGACCAGGCGTGTTTCTGGGTGGGTGCTGTGGTGAGTTTAGAAGGGGGAGAAGACGTGTCGATGCTGGAAAGCTGGAGCGCTCGGCGCCCGCCTGGGGCCGCCCTCTGCTGCTCCGGTGCGGAGACGGCGCCGGGTGGGCTGAGCTGGCGTGGAGCCCAGGCTGGGATCCCCACTCCCAGTTCGCAGTCTCGCCTCTGCGTCCTTCGCGTCACTTTGGAACGAGTCGAGGAGGACGGGAGGGGGATGCGTGGTAGCAGCCTCTGTGGTGCCAGGGCACCTGTTGCGCTGCTGCGCGAGAACCGCCCCAACCGTGGCGGCTTAGAGTCTCACACTCTGCTGGCTCACGCTTCCGAGGGCTGTCCCCTGGGCTCGGCGGGTGTCCCGGTCTGTGGCTGTCCGGAGCCTCGCCCACGTCTGGGGTTGGTGGGCTGTGGAGAGGGGTGACGGGCCAGCTGGGCCGTGAGCCTCTCCCCTGCCCCTGCCCAGGGCTGGCCCAGGACTCTTCACAGAGCTGGTGGCGCCCACGGCGGCCCCACGCACACAGCTTTCCGAGCCCACGTCGCTTAGCCAGGAGCTCCTTGACCAGAGCTGGGCGCGTGGCCCAGGTCCCAGAGGTGGGAGACAGCCTGCACCTTGTGGCGGGTGGTGCCATGACGTCCCCTGGAGACCCGGATGCATGGCAGTGGGAGACAACTGGGGTCATTTTTTGCTGTCAGCTGCCCCTGGAAATAAGATCTGTCTGTAGGCCCAGGACCACGCGTTGAATCCTGATCTGAGCTCAGCGGGGCTGCAGGAGTGGCCCCAGGCGAGGGAGAGGCTGAGTGCTGGGCAGTGAGTGGGGGAGCAGGGCTCGGACCCTGCCGGCACTGCAGGAGGCGTGCGCGGGAGGGATCGGCCGGGGTGGGGGGGTGGGCAGCGTCGTCGCTCCTGGCACTGTCCTCACACAGGAGCCTGGTCTCCTCGTGGGCGTGAGCGCAAGGAGGGGCAACGGGCCAGGACATGTCTGCACGCTCTGCCTGCTTTCCTGAGCACAGACGGCAGGTACTGTTCCTGAAGACAGTTGGCGAGACTGTCTGAGCTGCTGGGTGCTTTTCTCAAGGAGGTTGAGGGGTGTGGCACAATCTAGATTCTGAGCCACAACCAGCTAGAGCTGGGAGGCCGCGGAGCGCCACGTGAGGGACGGCTGGAGCTTCCTCCTTTGTCCGAGGGCGCCTGTCACTGGATGCCCCAGATCCCCTGGCCGGGTCCCTCTGGCGCCCCGGCCCTCCTCCTTGATCTGATGACTTGCGCCTGCCTATTTCTTTAGTCTCACTTGCATCCTGGGACGCGGGCTCCTCCTCCGCTCAGCTCCAGGCCTTAAAGCCAGAGCCCGGAGCGACCCCAGCACGTCTAGGACCCCAGACACACGTGGGACAGTGGAAGGCGAAGGCTCAGTTGCAGTGTCCAGCTGGGGTAGGCCCTTTGCTACGCCTTTCCCAGCAAACAGCCCCCTCGTGCCGGGCAGCCAGAGACCAAGCGGGACCGAGATCAGGTTCAGGGTCCCCCTGCCCTCCGTGCAGGTGTTCTGGCCCTTCCTGCTGGGTGTCTCCCACTCCGCGTCCATTCCCTCTCCTGATCTGGGCAGTTTATTTCTTCCCGCTGGACGGTCACTTGACCTGAACACAGATTTGGCCTCACTCTGTCTTGGGTATCTCTGGCAGTGTCAGGTATCAACCCAGCCTGCCCTCCCCACAGCCCCTGTGTCGCCGGCGGGGCTGGTCCTCCACGGTCCGCCTGACCTGCCTTGGCAGGTGGCTTCTTTATCTAGTTACTAGTTTCCCGTGATCCAGTTACGGATCCATAGTGTGTATCTATTATGATCGACAGTATCAGAAAAATCTGTATCTTTGAGAAAATGTGTCTTAGCTGAGAAGTAGGATTGTTTTCAGGACCATTGACGAGAAAAATAATTACGAAAAACTCAGCTTTACAAAAAAAACCTTGCTATCAGGATGGACTGTCAGGCCAGAACATGTGCCATGTGTTCAAAAACACTAGCCTCAAAAATGGACTCAGACGTCCGCTTTGATACCCTCAGCAAAGTGGACAGTGTCCCTCCTTCACTAAAACGAAAGACGACCGTGTTTTACTTGCTGCACAGAAGCTCCCCGTGTCCCAGCCCAGCTCTGAAGTAACGAAGAGCCAAGAGGTCGGGCCCCTTGAAAACCTTGCTGGTGCAGAAGTAAGCGTTTAAACACGGCATTAATTATTAGCATGATTTTGAGCCTTTTTAAAAAGGCCTACGAACTTGTTTCTGGCTCAAGACATTATGGTTTTTGTTGTGTGGGCTTTTTTTTTTTTTTCCCCTATGAAAGAATAGAATTCTATGGCAAAAGCGACCACTTCTGTAATTCTGCAGGACGTGGAACTGGAGGAAAAAAGCATGAATGAAAGCACGTTCATTTTTGTGATGTCCAGTTTATCACTCACATTTCAGGAAAAGAACGCCTGTGAAATAAAGGAGCTCACTCAGGCAGGCGCCGGGACCTGTCTCTGCGCTGTGTGTGCCGGGCGACTTGTCACGCACATCCGCACGGCCCCCAGGTGTCCCGGGAGCTGGTCCTTCCCGGGGCCCCTCAGACATGGTTCGCTTGCTGTCAGGGCATCGCCGGCTGCACCTCCATCCGCCTCCAGGCAGGCTCGACTCCAACATCCCCATTCCCAGGACACAAAACTGGGTGGGACCTGTCCTCCCTTCGAGGAGGGGTCGTCCTCCTGTGTCCCTGTTGCCTGGACCGCTTCCCGCCTGGTGCTCTGTCTTATCCGTCTTACTTGTTACACCTGCTGGCCTGGGTGCTGTTCGGGGACAGGACGGTGTGCAGGCGTGGGGCGGGGCAGTTACTCTGTGCTGCGTGTGTCCTCAGCTCCTGGGCGGCAGCTGCCCGAGCGCTGTCCGTGGTTGGACGAGGACGCGTCGGGGAGCAGAGCGCACACACTGCGAGCACCGTGGGACTCTCCTGTGCAGAGCCTCTTCCTGGAATGTGGGTGTATCATCTAAACTCGTTCTCCTTCCCACACGGATGTGTTTGATAATTAAAAACTTACATTGCCCATAACAATCTATTGTAAAAACCTTCTGTCGCGGCTCTCACTGCTGTGGGCTCTTGGCAGCGGCTCCTGTCCGGTGCCGGCTCTGCTGACCGGCTTGGGTGGCGGCGTCCCGGCTGCCCACAGGGGCGCGGGGCCCAGCCCGCCGCCTGCCACCCACCTCTCCCGCACGCAAGCCAGCTGCACAACAACATGTTTTGTCTCATCAAGAAACCCTGTTTGAGCACAAAAAAACCAACAGGTAAGGAAAGACATCTCACTGCTTCACTGAGATGCAGTTTTCCACAGAAATGTGTCTCTTTTCTGAAAACAGTTTAACTGTCCCCTAAGTACCAAGATGAAGGCAAATTCTGGAGCAGCACCAGGATGAGTGTCCCCTGTGAGACGTCCCCTCGGCCACCCTGCCTCGGGACGGCGTGTGGGTGGCGGGGACGCGCAAGCGGGAGCAGCAGGGTGGGCATCACAGCCCGACCACTTGCAGAGGTGGCAGCTCCTGGGCGGGTCGCGTGGGAGGGGAGTGGGGGGCTTGGCCCTGAACCACACCCCAGACCCAGTTTGGCCCTGATTTGTTTGCTTTTTCACCTTCCAGGTGACTGGTCCAGCCTTCCTCCTCTTTCCTGTGGTCTTTGGGTTTAATGGTGTTTCCCGTTTCCGGCCTCAGCTTCCCCTAACCTCGTGTGGGTCTGGGGCCTGACCTCGGCTGTCCTGCCCTGCCAGGCCCTCCCAGGCCCTCCCGGCTGGGAGCACGGCCCTCTTGCTGCGAGCAGGGCCGGGCGGCACTCGGAGCCCTCCGGGCCTTCAGGACCCAGGCCAGGCCCCGGTCACACCGGCCAAGTGGCAGAACTGGCGCCACGTCTGGGCCTCCTGGGTGGGGGCTTCCTCCCGACCACAGTGCACTTGGACTCGCTGACCGTGGGGGCCCCGTGCGAGAGCTGCCCACAGGGCGGAAGGATGAACGCTCCCCACAATTGGCGCCACCCGTGCAGCCCAGCGGCTGACCGACGGACGTACGGCGTCCCCTCTGCTCCCGGGTGGTGCCGGGCACCAGTCCTCCCAGCCCCGTCGGTGCCCGGAGCCCAGTCCCAGCTGAGGCTCCGGAACTTCCTGTGTGGGCGTCGCTGTCACTCCTTTCAAAGAAAGCGTGTTCCTTTTTGTTTGTTTGTTTTCGAGGGGGAGGTAATCAGGCTTTTATTTATTTATTTGTCTGTTTTTTAATGGAGGCACCAGGGGTTGAACCCAAGACCTCACGCATGCTAAGCACGCGCTCTGCCACTGAGCTACACCGTCCCCCAACGATCTTTCCATTTTATCAGTAAAAATTAAACACGGGAGCAGGGAAGGAGGGAGGTGCCTGAAGGCCTGGCTGGTGGAGCAGAAACGCGAGGTTGGAGGGAGGAACTCCCACAAACCCTGCTCGCGCTCCGGAGTGGGGAGCGGCAACTCCTTGCTTCTCGGGTTTCCTGCGTAAGTGGAGATGCTGGTCCCGCCCGGATGGCGCCTCGAGCCCAGGGTGCTGGAGGAAGGGCGTGGCCCGGTGTGGTGAGGGTGCGGGTCCACGGCTGGAAGAAACAGAAACGGTGCAGCCGATGCTCAGGGTGCTTTGGGTGTCCCTTAATGACACCACGCTGACTCACATGAACCCTGCTCCAGCGGAGGAGTGCTCCCAATGCCACCTTTCCCCCAGGCACAGGCCCGCCTTCCTCACTGACAGTCGTCCTGGGTGACACACACCCGCTGACCGCAGCCACAGGGCCCCCGGGGGGTTAAGTGGGCCGAGGGCCCTGGGCTGAAGCCGGCGCGCCCTCGAGGATGCTGCCCCGACCCAGAGCGCTGGGGACGGTGGGAGACGCGTCCCCCTGGCTTGTCTCAGCCTGGACGGCGTGCGCTGCTCTCCCGAGCTCTCAGCCCCCAGGGCCACACAGGGCTGTCCTTGGTCTGCCTCGTGCGCTATGCCTGCGTCACGCCTGCTCGGGGCGAGTCACGTCGGGAGGCACCGGCCTCGCTGCCGGCTGAGGGCTGCCTTCTCCTCTGAGTCCGACGCCACCCGGCCCTCGTGCGTTTGCCGTGTGTCCCAGTTCTGCCGAAGCAGCCGCCTTCTCCTCGCGGTTACTGGATCACTGTTTCGTCTTCTCTTGAGACTGAGTGGACTAATTTTGTCAGCCTTTCTTCCAAGACCTATTTTCCAGCCTGCGTTGCCGAGGTCACCGCCGGCCTCCCAGCCCCAACACGCGCTGCCGAGGTCGGGGCTCTGCTGTGACGGGGTTGGTCTGATACCTGTGGGGGACCCGGAGCGGTGGGTCCCGGCCTCCCCGCCCGCACACCCTGATTCCTCTTCCCAGCGTGCGCCCACTCGCAGCTCCTGCCTCCAGCACCTGCACCTCCTTCAGGGGACTCAGGCCACACAGCTGCTCACCCTGCGCTCAGAGAGCTGGGGTCACCTGTGGGTGGGGTCCCCCCTGGGGGCCGGTGACCAGTGACGGGCAGGCGGGGGTGTGACAGCCCAGCTCCCTTCCTTCCTGGCAGGACAAAGCAGAGCTGTCGCCTGCCCTCCAGAGCCTCGGGGTCAGGCTGAGGCCCCCGCTGTGGGACTGTCCTGAGGTCCTGCCCCGGTGTGACCACCTCCCTCCCCATCCCCTCTCCTGCTCCTCCTGACCCAACCGGGACGTCTTCTGTCATCAGTCACTCGCCCCTGGGTCCCACGTCGGGGTCTGACTCTGGGAGAACCTGCCCAAGACACCTGGGGTTCAAGCCTTGACCGAGTCCCCTGTAGCCTCCAGGGAACCCCTCACGCCCGCCGCCCACTGCCGTGGACGGAGTTTCGGCCGGTTCGAACCTCTGAGCCCCGGCAGCTGAGGCTGCTGCGGCACGTCTTCCTGCGCCCGGGAAAGAGGGCTCTGGGCTTAGCGACTCTGCGTGTGTGCGCCCGTGTGCGCGTGTGTGCTTGCGTGCAAGCAGGTGTGTCTGTGAAGAGAGAGACAGACAGACCCCGGGCAAGCACTTGGCCCTTCCAGGCCTCAGGTCCGAAGTGTGCGATGGGTGCAGTGACCATCTCTTCGTCACATGGGGAGGAGGACTTGGCACCACACGTGCAAAGCGCGGGGTCACGCGCACCAGCGTGCTTTAAACCCTCCATCCTCTGTGGCCGTCCTGTCGGTCCAAGTAGCCCTGAGGGCAGCTTGGGAACTCCTGGCAGGATTCTCCCTGGGGGTCGGGGTCTCAGAGGCTGCTGGCCTCCGGCTGCCTGGGCTGGCGGGAGTGCGGATCCACACCTCAGCTTCTTTGATCTTCTGTGAGGGACACGGCGGTGCCCAGGGGGGAGGCAGAAGCCCCGACCCTGGGCTGCGGGGGAGCGCGGGGCGCCCCGCACAGGCTGCGGACAGTGGGAAGGAGCGGGCCTGGTGCTGCGGGGAGCAGAAGACAGCCGGCCCGGGGGTCAGTTGTGGAAACAAAGGTGAAGTAATTTACTCTTCCCTCTGGTTCTAGGGGAGAGCGGTGCTTTATAATTAGAGGATTTTGCCCGGGAGGGAATGTCAGAAATTTATGGCACAGAGTCCTGCTCACTGGATGCCTGAATACAAGAGAGAAAAGGACAAAACACTCAGGAAATTAGAAGCCATTTAGAAAATGAATCCCCAGGGGATCTGCTGAATTCTCAGTTGGCCGGATGACTTCCGTTTTCCACAGGACCTCCCTGTCTCCTTGCTGGTGGGGCCCGCCTTCCGCAGGGGTGGCCAGTCCTGGACTTTCTCCCGCAGGGAGTCCGAGCAGTCGGGGAACTGCGGCTCCAGGAGGTGGGGTCTGAACCCACAGGAAGCGTCCTCCTCTGGGTCAGCGGGCAAGTGGGGGACGCAGGTCACTCCCCTGCTGACGGAGGCCCAGGTATCGCCTTAGATGCCACAGAGGAGATGGCGACACCAGCCTCTGCCTGGAAAGGGCTGATAATCTGGGAGGCTGGGGGTGGGGGAGACAAAACCAGGAAGACCCAAAGCGAAGAGAGACATGCTGTGCAGGGTCGCCGAGGGAGGGGACGGGGGCCAGGAGGGGGCCAGCGTCCCGGCTCGGCTCCGGTGCAGCCCGCACGGCCCCGCGCACCGCTGGGGGAGCCTCTGCACAGACCAGGGGGCTCCCCGCAAGAGCTACTTCATTACACATTTGGTTTAAAACACTTGAAGTCACGAGCACACTTGCAGACAGTGTGCTTTATTTCCATGTAGCTTCGTGGTCCGTGTCCATTTTCATGATGTAAAAGTTCTTCCCAAAAAGAAGATTCTACTTTATTGCACCGTGAATGTAGCGGCTAAGGAACTGAACCAAGATGCTCGACTTGGGGTCCGGGCTCGGCCAGGCGGCTAGTGAGCTGTTGCCGTGGCTGGATTTGGAGAAAGCATTCACCGCAAACTCCCCAGTCCAGCTCGGAGCTGTGCCATCACACGCTGGCCCTTCTGGTTGGGCTCAGGTGAGGCCCCGGGTGAGCCCGCAGCCGCAGGCTCTCCTCTGCTCCCGCTCCCCCTCGGCAAAGCGCCGTCCTGCACCGGTCGCTGTGTGTCCGCTTGGCCCACCACCTTGTACACACTGAACAACACCAACCTGTTAGTCTGATTGTCTCTAATCAGCTTCCTGATTTTAATCTCTAATTAGATGCGGCATCACAGAGTCGTATTGTTTGGAACAAATCATTTGATTCACTAATACGTTCATATTCTTAATATGTCTCACTTTTTGCAAAAATATCAGATTGATTCATTAAACTGTGCCTAATATATGAGTTGCGTTATTAATCGTGCAGGGGTTTAACATTAAAATAAAAACCAGCAGCTAGCTCCGAGGGGCACGGAAGCTTTCCCACCCGCTCCCTGGGTGACCGTGGGGGCCACGGTCTGCTCTGGTCTTCCCTCGTGAACGTGCGGATTTCCACCCAGCCCTTTCCAAAGGGACTCCTTCTGTGTGGAGTCCAGCTTGCCTTCCTTCTGAGCAATGCTGAGAACTGAGACCAGCAGGATTTCCTGCCCCCGCGCCACCTGGTGCTGGGAGCCGCACGTGAGGAAGCAGACAGAACGCTGTGCAGGCGCCTGCTCCCTGAGGCCCGGCAGAGACTCCGCTCCCAGGACTCCTTCCAGACCCCGGGTGCAGCACCCACCAGGCCAAGGCCGCTTCATCAGCCCGCTTACCAATTCCAACCACTCCTCACTTTTCGAGACCTGTGGACAGTCCCTGTGCCCAGGCCCCGGGGCCCACAGCCCCGCCCCGCCCTTGCCCTTTGAGCGTGGCAACGGGGGGCCTCCTTTCTGAACCGCGGGCTCCATCAGGCTGAGCAGAGGACAGCCTGTGTGGAAAGCAGGGCGTCTCCCTGGAGCAGCCGGCTTGTCCTACATCAGAACTGTCGTTCCCCCAAGACCTGCCCTGGGAAAGTGGGTTAGGGTTGGGCTTTTCTCAAGATAAATCTGAGTGAGTCTGGCAGACGGCCTGGAACAGCAGACAGAGCAAGGGTGGCAGGAGAGCAGGGAGCCAGCGCGGTAAAGGGGGTGGGGTGACGCCTTTGGGAGTGGTGAGTGTGTGAGTGGGTGTGTGTCTGTGTGTGACCATGTGTGTGACCGCGTGTTCACATGCATGTGCGCACACACAACCATGCATGCGTGCGTGTGCACGCGTGTGCATGTATGTGTGAGTGTGCACACGTGTGTGTGCATCTGCACATATGTTTATCTGGTGTCATGAAAGGAAAAGTGAAAAATCAGGGTTCACACAAGCACGGGACAAGCTAGAGACAGAAACATTTTACTTCATTTCGCTCATATACTTCATACATTTACACACCATGAAGGAAAACAGGAAAATCTTTATGAAGTGTTTGACCTTAACCGTTCCTACATTTGAAAGCTCTGCCGATCTGACGGACGACGTGTGGCCATCAGTGTCATTGCTGTTCCCCGGGTCTCACTTTTCCTCTGCACTCGCCGGCCACTGGAACTGCGTGTTCTGGGAATCTCCCGGTCTCAGGCCGCGCGATTGTTTTCCATCTGGCGCCTGTGACTTTTCCTGCATTCTGCAGTGTCATTTTTCTGTGATAAAGATTCTACCCCTTTGCCAATGACACGTCAGAAACCACTTTGTCAGTTGCACGTGCCAGGCTACGTGTTACTTTTGTCCTTCAGAACGTCTTAATGTTTTTGAAGTCAAGGTTCGCATCTTTCTGCTTTCTTGCTTCTGGGTTTCTGTGAGCTCCGAGGGCGGTCTGCACTCCGAGGGATGGACGCACATTCTGCTGAAGCCGCTTTCAGCCCCTCCCAGCCCACCACGCACATCTCACGGACGCCGCGTTTGTAACTGTCGGACCAGATGTTTTGTTGCATTTGGCTCGTTAATTAATCCGGAATGTATTTTTATCCGTGGAATGGTAGAAACCTCACTTTTCCAAAGTTGTGTTCATTTGTTGTTGCCGCTGAAACAAGTCACCAAGACTGTTTCTGGCTCACGTCGCCAGAAGTCCGATGCGGGCTCCCCGGACCAAGACCAGGACGTGGGGTTCCTCTGCTTTCTGGAGACTCGGGAAGGACACACCTCACCTTTCCTGCCCCCGGTTCCTCCGTCTCAGGGCCCTTCCCCCCTCTTTAAAACAGCACCATGTCACCCCCGCCCTCCTTCAGCCTTTCCCGGCGGACAGTTCAGCTTTCAAAGGCTCAAGGGGTTGGTTTGGGGGCCCAGGCGTTTGGGGGTCCGCTCCCCACTGCAAGGCCTGTGACCTTCATCGCGTCTGCGAGTCCTGGTGCCACATAACGTAAGCTGGCGGGGAGGCTGGGGCTGACAGGGCTGCTAATCTGCCACGGAACGGAGCGGGTTTTCCGGGGTACGGCGCACTGACTGGCTCACCTCCCACTGCGTGCTCCTGCGGCCCGCGTGTCTGCGCGCAGGTCTCTCCCGCGATGGTCCGTCCCCTCCGGCTCGCCGCCCGGGGCGGCCCGGGTCAGCCGCCGACTCCCCGGCCTGACTGTGTGGCTGCTCTCAGGTCTGGTAGGACAGCTTCTCATCACCACTGATGTTTAGAAGTTTTTACTACTCTCTTATATTTTCTTTTCCGTATTAACTTTATAGACACCTTGCCAAGGTTTATTTAAAGAGACCACAGTATTTTGATAGTGATTTTTAAGTTTGCTGACGGACTTAAGAGCATTCCCAGCTGCACGGCGCAGGGCCGCTGGCGTCCCTTCCCGTTCCTCTGTCCCGCCGCGAGGGCGGGCTAGCTGGCGCGTGGGCGCGGCTTCCCCTGGCCTGCCGTCTGCGCTGCTTGGTCTGCGTGTTCCTGGGCCTTTCACGGTGCTTCCACTCCTCCGCTGCAGTCGCTTTCCCTCGCTTTCCCTCCGGGCCGTGGCCGGTGCCCGGCACAGCTGGCCTCTCCATGCGGAGCTGGTGCCAAGGCTCCTTCCCGTCCCGTATTAGTCCCACCCCTGCTTAGCGGGTTCCATCCGAGCTCTGAAGTAGACGGATATTCGGAATTGTAATTTCAGAAACACAAACTGAGGTTGTTAATCATTTCCTTCCCATTGTACAGTTTTGCCCTCAGGAGCTCCCACCGCCAAGAGAAAAGGCCGAGTTAAATACTTTCATTAGCAGAACGTGCCTTCGCCCTCCTCGCAGTTCATTCAGGAGGGAAAAGAGTGGAAGCTGGAGGGTGGCCGGGAAGGCTCGGGAGTTCCCGCAGGAGACGGCTGGAGGGGAGGCCAGCGGGAGCCAGCGCCCTGCCTGCTGCGCGCTCTGCCCCTGGGGCCGACTTCCCCCTGGGCCCGACTTCCCCCTGGGCCCACGCGGAGCCCGCAGGGTGGAGGCAGGGTGTCCCCTCAGTCTGAGATCCCCGAGTCCGAGCTCTGTAACAGGCACCTCATCGAGCCTGCTTTAATGATCAGAATTCTCCGCTGGATCGGCCATGCATCCAGTTAGGATGCGCCCATGTCACCGGAGAGCGGGCAGGGACACGGGGTCCCCGGACCCCGGCCGCTGCAGGCCACGTGCAGACGCGCGTCGAGGAGGGGCAGACGGCCCGGCCGTCCCCGCCCACGGCCAGCGCTGGGGGCGGCTCCAGCGACACTCGCACAGCCGCGCTGGGTCTGAAGGCACACAATCCTGGGCTCCAACACCCGAGACAGAAGGTGAAAACCGTAGAGCTCTGGTTTCCGGTGAGAGGGGCGGCCACACGCCACGTGGTGAGCGGGGCTCAGGTCCCAGCTCTGCCGTGTGCCGGTCGCAGGACCGGGGAAAACGGCCTCGCCCGCAGTGCAAGTGTGTGCACCTCGTGTGCACACACACGCTGCCCTGTCTCAACAGAAGGTCCTCAGTGAAGTGTTTCTGCATTGACTGAGGTTGGTTCCCGGGAACACAGCCTGAGCATGAGATTTATAGCCAGAAGGCTCTCAGGAGGAACCTGCAGGGGAGTGAGGGGATCCGGCAGGGGACCTGGGCAGAGACGTGGTTCAGGAGAAGTGTGACCTCGGCCTGGACCCGCTGGGCGCTGGACCGTCAGTGCTTCCGAGGCAGCCGTCCACCCAGAAGCAGGGGCTGAGCTGCTCGCCCGACATCGCCCGTGGGGGCTGGGGTCGCCTCCCAGCGTCTCCAGGTGAAGGGTTTGCCTGGCCCAGGGCAGCCCCCCTTGAGAAGCCCACCTCCCGGCCGCAGCCCAGGCTTGGATGCCCAGGTCCAGTTCAAGGTCAGCGACAGCATCTGCTAACAGTGCTTAATGACTATGAGAACAACAGCAGCGGGAGGATCGTCCGCCCTCGGCCCCGAGGCAGCCCAGCCTCAGGCAGCTGTGTTACCAAGGACAAGGGCAAACTTTCCCAAACGCGCTTCCGTCTGAGCTGCCCGCTGATGAGCGCAGCCTGGTTACGTGACGGTAAACAGAAACGGCTCCACTCGCATCTGTGTCGTCTCTCAGTTTGTGAGGCGCCTTCATGCCTCCTTTGCCATCAGGCAGAGCCCCGCACGTCACCATGCTTTTTCTGAGAGACGTGAACCCAGGAAGGCTGGGGCAGAACCCGGCCTGGAGGCTGGACGGGGCGTCACGGCCACTCCCTCTCCCGGCGGAAGCCCCGCCACTCGTCCCCGTGTCCCAGAGACTCGGCCACCTCTTGTCTGAGCCTCCGAGGGGCCTGGGGCCGAACTCCACTTGACCTCTGACCTCTGACCCTCCGTCCTGCCTGCCGTTTTCTGAATACGCTGTCATCCCCACAGGCCCTGCTGGGAAGGAGCTGGGCCGGGGCCTGGACCTCCCCAGTCCTGGTTCTCCCATCACTTCCGACGTACAGACCGCTGCTGGCCTTCGGGCCTGCAGAAGCAGCGTCGGGGAAAGGAGCCGGGGACCCTCCTGCACAGGTCACCCCCCAGAGCAGTTCACTGATGCCTTGGCTTTAGAGGTTAGAGAAGCAGCCCAGGAGAGCTGCCCAGATGCTGCGCAGGCTGGTCTGAGGGCCGGCGGGAAACTCCCACAAGGCGCAGCAAGGGGCTCGGATCCATGATTTTGACACAAACAACACTTGGAGCTCCAGAGGGCGCAGCTCAGGCGGGACCCTCTCTGTCCCCGAGTCCCTCCCTGAGTCCCTCTGGGGCGTGGGCTCGACGCTGTTCACTGTCTCCGAGTGTCTGGGGTCCAGATGCTTTCTGAGCAAACACTCTCGGTGAGTGACGCTTGGGGCCGGGCTGCAGACAGTGCGATCTGTTCCCGTGTAACTGGTCTTTCGGGGGCATGTGAGGCGGCCCACGTGCCTCCTGCAGCTCCAGGTCCGTTTGCTGCTCCAGGCCGCGCCTGTGAGCCGGGGGACTGGAGCGTGGACATCATTCGGGCTGGGCTCGGCTGAAAAGATGTGGCAGGAACGTCGATGGCCCACCTGCGTCCCGCGGGCTCCTGTCCGAGGTCGCCTGCAGCTGGGATGGTCAGTTCTGCGAGTCCTGACAGGGCCTCACCTGCACCTGTGTGGGTCTGTGTCGCTGCCCCAGCTCCCTGGGCACCTGCGGGGCTTCCTGAAGTGCCGAGGAGGCAACGCCCCAGGACCACCAATGAGGGACGGGGTCACCGGGTAGATACCCACGTTCCCTGTCCCCAGAAAGACAGCCCTGGGGGCGTCCCAGCAGCTCCCTGCAGGATGCAGGCGAAGGCAGCAGGTCTGCGGTGCTGTGCCGACGACACATGTGGGCACAGGTCCTGTGCGAGGATCCGGGACCAGCTGCCTGTGGGCGGGGCGAGGAGACCGTGTTGTCCTGTGCTGTTCGGCTTGGGTTTTTCAGCTGTGAATGTTCCAGGCTGAGATAAAAAACTCTCAGAGGAATAACCCTCAGGGCAGACTTCCTGGCCGAGAGGGGCTTGAGATGCGCATCGGAAGAGGAGACAAGCCAGAAGGCGGGAGGTCCTGCCGGAGTTACAGGCAGGGCGGCAGGAGGCGCAGGAGGGCCGGGCGGTGCCCCAGGCCGAGGCGGGGCCGGCGGTACTGGGACGGTGTCTCCTCCTGCCCCGGCCCAGCCCGGCCCGGCTGCAGATCCCTGAGTGGTGTGAGGTCCCCGCCCTCTCCCTCTCTGTCTCTCTTCCCAACTCAGACTCCGGTCCCCACTTACCTGAAGGAGGAAGGGTGAGGTGACAATGACTTCACTGCATTTTATCATTACAGTGAAAACCAGTGTGATAAAAATCAACTCAGTTCAACCAAGACAGAGCTAACACGGAAAAAAGCACATCAGACGTGCAAGTGTGGTAAGTGAACAGTCGAAGTGCTTAATGACCCTCCAGCCGCGTCTTGTTGAAACGGCAGACGTCCCATAAAACAAATGAATGGCTTTTACCCCCGAAGCTGGGTTATCGAATTATGTCCGTGATGCTTCCGTGTGTCGAGGGACACATCTCACAAAGGGAAAGAAAGCAAAGCCACCGCAGACAGAAGAGGTGCTGTCGCTAGGAAAGAGGCTGCTCTCAAAGAAAGGCTGCCGCAACCTGGAGCATCCTCACGCACGCGCCCCGTGGCCAGCTCTCCCCTGCACAAGGGCCCAGGACGGAGTAGGCGTCTTAACAGAAGTTTGAAAGAAAAAAACTATCATGTTTCCCACGAACCATAGCTTAGTAATCTCACGCTGTCCCTGAAAGTTTCATCTTCCCAGAGTCAATTTACAACGGAGAATGTAATCATTTTGTGTCCCTTCCCTGGACACTCCGCAAGGCTTACTGCACCGAAGTGGCGGGGATCCCAGGGGTCCTGCCCGGTCGCCCAGATGCTGTCAGCCCTGCGTGCCCGCCCTCCCCGGGCCTCCTGCAGGGTGGCCTGTGCCCAGGACAGATGGGGCCTCCAAGACGCTTCTCCTTCCGGCCTCTCTCCAGTCAGAGTGGGGTGGTCTCCCCCGTGGGGCTCAGGAGGAAATGGGGACAGAGCTGCAAATCGGGCCCCAGTTGTCCCCCCCCACCGCCCGCACCTTCCTGACGTGCTCAGACCTGCTGGAAGGGCAGGGGGGCCAGGCCACTGTTTCAGCTGGGAGGGAGGCTGCACCCCGAGCGCCAGTGGTAGCCGCCCTCTAAGGAGGTGGGTTCTGCACGGCTGGAAGGGCCCCCGTCCTCAACGGGGATGCCGTGGGCACTGGTGGGGCTCTGGGATCCGGGGGGCTGGCCAGCCCTGAGCTCAGGCTGCTCGCTGTGCTGTGCTCTGGTGCTTCCACCTCTCTGTCCCCAGGTGGGGACACAAGCCACACCTGGGTCCCTGGCACACCCACCAGGCTGGCGTCTGGCATGGTGACCTTCTGGGGAAGAAAGTGGGTGTGGACCCGCTGCTGCTGAGAGCTGCTCACTGGCCAGGATCAGTCCGAGGAGACCTGGCCGGTAACGCTGCGGCTGCAGGACAGCCCACCCCCGGGTTCCCGCCACACTCAACAGGGACGCAGGGAGACAGGCCCGGATTGAGGACTGACGAGAAAGCAGCCATCCTCGCGGTGCCAAGGGCAGAGAAGGGAGGAGAGGCAGCGGACGCGCGGGCCTTCTGGTCAGTGCTCTGCGTCGCCGGGAAGGGCTCTGGGTGTCGCCGGAGGTGCGCGTCGGGGAGTAGTGCTCAGCCCACCCAGGTGGGGAACAGAGGAGGGGCCGTCAGGAGGGCTGGTTGTCAGGGGCGAGACTGAATCCTGATTCTGATGAAGGGACCAGTGACAATGACGCACCTGTCACACCTCATCCCGGAGACTCATCTTTAAGAGATCTGAGGAGGCGGGCAGTGGGCCAGCTCCGGGATTGCCCCTTCCACCTTGCTCTCCCTGCCCCTGTCCTGCAGGACCTGCCCTTCCTCAGCCCTGGGCCAGCCGCGTCGGGGCGGGGCTGGACGATGGAGGCTCTGGCGGGAGGGGGAGGGAGTGAGGGAGGGAGGAGCAGGTGTTTCTCGTCCCTTCTCTGCTTCCTGTGTGGCCCCTGGGTGAACCTCTCGACCCCTCTGGGCACCCCGTCCAGCAGGAGGCGGCCGTGATGTGGCTCTGGCTCCGACCAGTGACCCTCTGCTGTGCCCTGGCAGTGTCACCACCACTCCGGGGCTCTGGTCCCGTGGTCCCAGGGGCTCCCCGATCTCTGGGACCCGCCACCCAGCTTCTCAGCTCCACCCCGTGCACACACATCCCTGCACGCAGCTCCTGGGGCCCCTCCAACAGGCAGTGGGGCGCACCTCTGGTTCCCACTCTGGAGCCGCTGGCCTCGTGACGATGAGGTCCTCACAGGGCCGTTTGAGATGCTGGAAGCAGAAAGTGCGTCTCCGCAGCGCACAGGGCAGTGGAGGCGACCTTGGCAGTTCCGGTGCCGCGCTTCAGCGCTGCGGGTCTAGCTGGGTGTCCAGGTTCTGGAGGAGCTGGAGACCAGGGCCTTAGGCTGAATTAATGCAGAATGTTTCCATTAAGGGTAAGGATGTCATAAGAAGAGTGCACGGCTTAATCAGCAAGATGTTTAGCCCTTTTCCATCATCAGAAATTTTATTCCTTTAATGGAGACGTAATTGATGTACAAAAACATTCAGAGACAGTGTGAAATACTTCCCTGGTGAACACGATCAAAGGGCAGGCGAGAGCCGTTCTGCGCTCTCCTCCTGAAGGGGGCGCTCACACGTCCAGCCGTGAAGGTGAGCGGCCGTGGGCCTGTGGGCTGGGGACGGCAAACCAACCCCACTGTCATGCAAACTCCAGGTCAAGACAGGGGCCCTCACAGCTGCCCACGCCACGCCCTGGGGCCATCGAGGACAACCCACGGTCATCGGTCCTCTGTCTGCTTCGTCCTGCAGGGCGCCCACTTCACCCAGTGTGAGCCAGACTGTCGTGAGCACCCCGTCTGCCCAGCCGCACCCCAGTGCCGCGGCGTCTGCGGGAAAACAGCCAAGTAACCTTTCTCAGGAAGAGTAACTAGAAGGCGCTCAGTCTGTCAATCGCGCGGGAGCCTGGCGGGCGGGGCCACCCCGCCAAGGCCGAGCACACAGACCGCTCTCCGGGAGGCAGCGTGTCGGCTGCTGCCGCCTGGCGCCCGGTGCTGTCAGGTGTAAATCTCTCTCCATTCACGTGGTGCTGCATCGGGGCCGAGCCGGCACCCAGGCCACTGCGGGGTCTTCAGTGTCGGGAGACAGACTTCCCAGCCCGGCTGACGGGTTGCAGGAGCCCCGAGCCTGGGCCCGGCTCACCTGCCAGGAGGGAGTCGGTGGGCTCCGTCCATGACGGTGGTGGCGTGGGCGGCCAGCGCGGGGGAGGTGAGGTCCCTCCACAGCAGAGAGGACCCCCTTGTTTTTAAGAAAAAGATACGTGGTGTCTGAAAAGGCCTTCAAAAGAAGGTGCCTGAGGGTATCTTGAGAACTTTTTTCCCCAGATGCCTTCTTGGCACAAGGTCCATTCAGAAGACCCCGGTTCAGGGAAAGCAGACAAACAGCCCAGTGAAGGCCGGACACCGTAGGGGCTGAAGCCAGGGCTCCGTGCCTGTGTGGACCCCGCTCCTTTCCCCCAAGAACAGGACTACCTGGCTGTCGCGTTTCTGCCCGGTGGGCTTGGCGATCTTCTGAGATGCTTCTGAGACAAAGATTGTCTCCTCCTGAACGTCCCCCTTCCCAGCCACCTGGGGGCCCCGGTTCTGAGCCCCAGGGGAGGGAGGGAGGGAGCTGAACCCGAGAGGTTTCCTGGCTTTTGTGTCCACAGCCCTGAGCCTGAGGATTTCTCAGGGCTGGTGGTGGATGGAGAGGGGAAATGGGGTAGGAGAAGGTGGGAGGAGAGAGGGGCTCTCCCAAAGCAGGAGTGAGAGTTTCCAGGGCTGATGGGGTGGGAGAGGGTCTAGGAGGCAGAGGAGACGGCCAGCAGAGGTGCCGGCTGAGCTCAGGAGGGGCACGCAGGCGTGGAGAAGGCTCCCTCCCTCCTGTGGCCGTGGAGGACATGAGTGCAAGAAAAGACAGGGCTCGGGCCGTAGGGGAAGCCTGAGCAGGCGGTGAGCGCTGCCCAAGAGCCCTCCCCAGGCACGGACCCCTTCCAGGCAGCCTGAACCCCAGACCCCGGGGCTCCCGACACAGCACGTTCCTGATGGAAGCACCCCCAAATTAAACGGGGCGTGTTCCTGCCAACCCAGTGGGATGGGATCCACAGTCCAGCTAAGCTGGGGTCGCAGACTGACAGCCCCCTACCTACAGTTTCCGAGAGTTTGCGTCTTCTAGGTCAAGACGAAGTCAGCCCTTTCTGGTTCCTTTCTCTGACAGGCGGGAGGGATTGGGGTAAACGCAAAGGGGGCCTGATTGGAGTGGACGCCCGGGGCTATGGCCACTGCATCGGGGTGGGGCTCCTCCCGCAGAGGTATGGGGTGTGGAGCCAGGGGCCCAGAGAGGTTCGGGAACAGTCCCGGGGCAGGCTTGGCCCCAGGAGGTTCAGACGAAGAGGCTTCCGTGGAAGCAGCACTGGGAGGTGGGGGGCAGGGCCACGGGCCAGACCAGGTGGGGTGAAGGCGCAAAGCTGGCTGCCCTGGGGGATGGTCCCCTGGCAGGATCGGTCCTCGCAGGAGCACAGGCACTGTCCGAGCCAGCTGCCTGAACGGGGGCATCGGGGGAGACACCTGGTTTCTCTCTACTCCAAACCTCCCACCTCCGCCGGTCGTTCTCAGCCAGCAACGCACCAGCTCGTCCACGGGGATCAGCCCGTGGGGACAGAGCGCAGGGCAGAGAAGCTGGGGCGGGAGCGTCTGGGGGAAAGCAGGACGGAGGGCAGGTGCTGAGGAAGGAGGGCGGCAGCCTGAGCAGGTCTGAGGTCCCGAGGGTCTCGTTCAGGAAGGGGATCCGGTCCGGGAAACCGGCGCCGCCCCCAGGAAGGGGCCGTTCTCCTGGGCTGGGCTGCGGCTGTCGCAGGCCCCGGGGGCCAGTGCGTTTCCCGGGAAGCTGAGCGTTCGGCTCTCCACCAGCTGCGCCCGTGCACCTGCCGAACCAGCCACGCATGACCCGGAGCCAAAGACCTGCCCCCACCGCTCGGCGCCCTCTTCAAAATAACGTTTCCCAAGTCGTTCTTTCAGCTGAGCTGTGACCGACATGTGAGTGCTCGTCTGAGGCGTACAGCGCGATCTGGCGGCGCCCACGCTGCGCGGCGACCACGGTGGGGGGTGCCAGCGGACAGCCGTCACCGCACTGACAGCCGTTTTCCTCTGGGGTTGAGGGCCTTTAACACGCACCCTCTCAGCCCTCAGCTCTCACTGCTGGGGAGCGGGAGCGAGGAGATTAATCCCCAGAAGGGCCTCATGAGGCGATTCGTGTCCAGACCAGCGCAGTTCTAGAGAAAGGACCAGGCACCTCTGCGCGTTCAGCAGGAGCGGGAGAGCTCAGTCCCGGCCTTTATCACCAGATGTCAAACTTTACTGAAAGAATAAACAGGATGAGAGACTTAGCACAAGCGAGAATAGAACGAGGGCAATGAAATCCTAACACGCGGGTGCCCACCTCACTCAGGGTCCCTGATTCTGGCTTCATCGCTCTCACCCAGCTCCTCACAGCCTCTCTGAGCCTCACAGGTCGGCCTCAGCAAAGTAAGGGCTCGGCGCCTGCCTGGTGTCGGGGCCCTGCCTGCGAGTGAGCCCTGGCAACGTCTCCTCAGTCTCGGGGCCTCTCCCTGCGTCCATCTGGCAGCGGGGTGGCCTTCTGACTCCCAAGACCAAGTGCTCCGAGGGCACGGGGCTCGGGTGGAGTCCGCAGGCCTCTCAGGACCCAGCCCAGAAGCCCCAGATCTCATCCCCATCAGCAGCTGAGTGAGCTGCTAGGCTTGGACTCAAGGGGAAGGGAGGCAATCCATCTCCCTAAAGGGGAATGGCCTGCATACGCTGGTGGGGGCAGGGGAGACGCTCGGACCACCCTTGAGACAAGCCAGCTCCCCAGAGCTCCAGAATGTGGGTGCAATTCCCACGAGAGAGCTCCATCCTCGGTGAACTGGGGGTGGCAGTTCTGCCTCCTGCAGAGGGTTGCTGGCAAGGCTCCCACTGAGCTGCTGGATGTTTGTGGTTCTGGCCGGGCCCTGGTGATGGCCCGTTCGGGGGAGGGGAGCAGCTCTGGGCCAGGCTAGGCTCCGCCCTGGCTCCCCCGCCTTCACCGCTCTGAGCACCCGTTTCTCACCTGTGAGGTGTACATGGTGAGGGTGCTGGCTTGTAGGAACGCCGTGAGGGGCAATGGGACAGTGAGTGCTTGGCGTTGCTGGACCATCACGTCTGCTTCCAGAGGTCAGCAGCCGATACTGCCCACGAGTGAGGTCCGACCCGCACGACAGAGATCCAAGGCATTGTCCCCCCATCTTATGCACAAGGAAGCTGAGGCTCATGGGAACAATAACAATTTTTTAAAAAAAAGTATCTTCTCCAAGGTCCCAATGCTGGTAACGTGAACTGAGGCTCAGGTCAAGGTGACAAGAGGGAACGAGAAAGAATCCATGACTGGGGGGCAGAGAATAGACTACGCTGGTGACAGGAAGAAAGGAGGGAGCTTGGAAGGGGGCGGGAGGGGAGGCTGGTGGGGTTGGGGGTGTTGGGGGACAATGCAGAGGTCCCAAGGGGGCGCAGGGCGGAGGGAGGGAGGTGGCCACGCAGCCCATGGAGACTCGGGACAGAGGAGCCGGTTACGGCCCGAAGGTGGGGCGACAGGAGGGAGAGTGTGGACAGGGCGGCAGAGCGCGGCGGGGGCTGTTACATCGGGAGAAGCCCTGGTGACGCGGCGTCTCTGGGGAACGGGCACTCGGCGCCGGCTCCTGGGGGCGTGCCCGGCTGCGAGCCACATGGATTCGGTTAACGGTCCCTCATTTCCAGACGTCACAGTCTGAGGGTGAACGTGCTGTCCTTGCAGAACTCAGGCAGCAGAGGGTCGGCCTCTCCAGGAAACAACTAGGAAAATAATAAAAATCTGAATAAGGGGCACGAGAACTGGCTCAGAACTAGCCCGGCGGCGCCACCGCTAGCGCGGGCCTGCAGTGCCATCTGCTCGCCCGGCTGCCCGGCTGGACTCAGGGCACGTGCCGGGGGCGCTCTCGGCCCGGGGGGCCGGCGAGCTCAGGGCTGAGTGTGGGCGCGGGGAGGGCTTCA